>NC_072465.1:26024380-26324380 GCF_027596085.1 Anoplopoma fimbria | reverse complement strand
TTCTGAGAACACGGCAGAAACAACAAAACACAAACGACACAGGGAGCTGATCTCAATTTTAACTCGTTATAAAGTCTTTGCTTACCAATTTTTACCCATCAATAAATAAAAAAAAATCATCACAGTAGATATGTCAGATTGTGGAAAGAAACTTTTATTCAGCATGCAGACAAATTGCATTGATGCATTTATTGAAGATGCAACTTAATTAAACTGCACAATTGTGTCCCACGAGAACGCAGATTGAGAAAAGACCTTATACGTCGAAAATATCTCCATCCTATTAAGTTGATTTTTGCCTGAAATGTAATCTTTTACAAGTCTTTCAAATAAAAAAAAGTGCTATTGTAGAAAGAATATTGCAACCTGTTGTCTAGAAATGGGAATCTATATCTTTAAAACATGGAAAGAACAATAAAGGCCGCTGCACCATAATAATAAAAACATGTCATCTGGGAAAGGTTTTATAACCGCAAAATTACTTTTAGAAAACTCCAAGAATTTATTTCATATTTTATAAAAATGTGTGTGTAATATTCCTGATAATATTCTACGTTTAAGTATGTTTTTATATATAACTTAATTCGCCTGCAACACTATAATAAGAATCTGTCTCCTATAGTGATGATGCATGAATCATGGGAGGTGAACTCCTTAGAATTAAAACTATGTAAATATACAATAAACAGAATGTTATGCAGAGAACAACATGTCCCCTACATGTTATGCAGAGAACAACCTGTCCCCTACATGTTATGCAGAGAACAACCTGTCCCCTACATGTTATGCAGAGAACAACCTGTCCCCTACATGTTATGCAGAGAACAACCTGTCCCCTACATGTTATGCAGAGAACAACCTGTCCCCTACATGTTATGCAGAGAACAACCTGTCCCCTACATGTTATGCAGAGAACAACCTGTCCCCTACATGTTGTGCAGAGAACAACCTGTCCCCTACATGTTGTGCTGCGTTTGACCTTGTGTAACATGCGTCTGTACGAACGCTGCAACTCTGTTAACCTCTCATGTATCTTCAACAGTACCGAGAAAAAAGCTCCACAGCTCAGGATTGTTTGTCCGACTGTGTTGATAGAAATTCTTCTTCTTTGGACAATGATTTACTCTCCGTGTTCTGCCAGTGGCTTGTTTTTCAGGGGCCTCTTCTGAGGAAATAATTACCCCGCGACCATGCACAGCCACACTTTTACTGCGTGTCTCAAACTGCACATTTCTTATCTAACTTGTTTAACAGGTTATTTGTTGCTCCATAAAGACATTACAGTGTTGCACCTTATCCCTTATCTTCCTTTGTATGTTTTTCAGATTTTGATTTTAGAACTTTGTTTTGTTACATGTGAGGCATATTTATTATAAAAATGTAACGTGCATTAAACACAATGAATCTTTATGGATATCTGCAGGGAAATTATAACTTGAAACTTGATAACTTTACTGTAATCGTGCCTTATGTTTCTTGATTAAGGCTCAATGTTGAAGGAGCTGGCAGAGACCGTGTCTCAGAGACTGTGGTGGTTGCAACTGAACCAGCTCAAAGAGGTATGCCATGGAGCTAAAATCCCAAGTGGAAATGTCATAACAAGACGAGCGTTAATCAAACTAATAACAGAATCTATGGACAATGTCATTAATGATGAAGATGAGGAAATTGCAATGCATTTCCTAAGGACAATGTTGGAAACAGTTGAGCAAATAGCAGACAATACTGGAAACACTGAAAATGAAGGAAATACAGAAAGTACAGCACAAGACAGCCAGAAAACAACTGAAGAAGTTAGTTTAGCTGAAAAATACTCACAGCTCCAGCTAAATAGTCAAGTTCTGCAGGATGAGGTGAAGAGACTGAGTGAAAGAGTGAGCATTGCATCTTCAAGGCAAGCTCCAGCTTCGCCAAATGTGCTATTTACACCTGTGAACAGACCCCCGGAAGTGACAATCAGGAGAGAATTCAAGATCTGTGGCCAGATTGGGGAAAAGGGACAGAAGGACAGACTCTCATTCACAAACCTGATGCACCAGATTGAGAGAGGCCTGAATAAAGGACACAGTGAGGCTGAAGTCATGGAAGCTGTGATCAAGTCAATCAGCCCAGGTTTGAGTATTCGAGATATGCTTGAGATTAAAAGTGATCTCACCTTGCCACAGTTGAAAGCTATTTTAAAGGGGCACTTTAAAGAGGACAGCTCTACAGACCTATATCACAGGTTATTAAACATCACACAAGAGAGCCGTGAGTCACCTCAAAACTTCCTCTTTAGAGCCATTGAGTTGAAAGAAAGGCTTTTGCTTGCTTCAAGAGAGGGAGAGTCAGATGAACAATACAGTCCTGAGCTAATCCAGAAGAAATTCTTGAGGTCAGTAAGCACTGGGTTGTTAAGCGACCACATTAAGTTCCAGCTTAAGCCATATCTTGATGAACAGGGTGTAACAGATGAAATACTCATCGACAGGATGAACGAAGCAGCTAGTGTAGAATCAGAGAGACAGTCTAAACAAAGGAGGAACATTAGCAACAAAGTAACAAAAGTGAATGAACTACAGACAGAAATGCAGATCAGTCAGCAGCAACAGGATGCAGCCAAAGCCAAAATTGGGGTTCAGGAGCATTCAGCAGAAGTTGTAAAACCCAAGAGTCACAGAGCACCGGCTGTCACCGGTTCAAGAGACTCAGAGCTTTATGAAACAGTCAGGTTGCTGAGAGAAGAAATGGCAGAAATCAAGAAAAGCATAACTAACATCCAAGGGCCTGGACGCCAAGTAAGAGTGAGTACTAAGAGAGGATGTAGAGTGTGTCAGGAGCAGGGGAAGGGTGATCAGTGTGAACACTGCTTTAAGTGTGGTCAGACAGGGCACCTTTCAAGAGGCTGTAGAGCACAAAGGAAATCTGACGGCTTGAATGTGACCATCCAAACAGTTGCACCTCCAGAATGCTTAGCTCCAGGTCAAACTGACCCAGATGAGAAAGTGCACGAGCTTCTGTGTGACCGAATCAGGCAGCTGGAGGCGGAGCTGGAGGAAAGTGGGAAGACTGAACGGACGGTTGGTGCTACTTATGCAAGCCATCTTTCATTACATCGCCAAGCCAAGCTAAAGGCCCTTATTGGGAAAAAGTGCATGGTGGACTGTTTCTTTGAGGGAGTAGCAACACATGCATTGTGGGACACAGGTTCACAGGTCACAATTATCAACGAAAATTGGAGAAAGTGCTGTCTCCCACATATCCGGCTACGGAGCATGAGTGAACTCCTGGATGACGACCAGACCCTCGTGGGCAAGGCAGCAAATCAAACACCTATACCTTTTGCTGGCTGGGTGGAGCTGAAGTTCAAGTTGGCATCAAGTAAAGGTCCACAGCCAGAGCTACTTGTGCCAGTGCTTGTTTCTAACGAGCCAGGAGTAGCAGACCCACCGATTATTGGCTACAATGTGATTGAGCATCTGGTCATGAGTGGAATGGAGCAGCATCCAGAAATTACACCTGATGTAGTAAAAGAAGCTTTCTCCATAGACTGTAAAAAAGCAGACGTGTTGATCCATCTAGTGCAGAGCCGTGACCGGAATGACAGGGAAGGAGTGGTGAAAGTCGGGAGGCTAAAGACAGTGATTCCAGCAGGCCAGACCAGAGAGGTGAAATGTTGTGTTAGGACAGGTCCCCTCTCCACAAAACAGGAAGTCCTTTTTGAACCTGAGGAGATCCCAAAGTGGCCAGAGGGGTTGAATGTTACTGACACTGCCATCTGCCTGCAGAAGGGAAATTGGTCTAGAGTGGCTATCCCTGTCACTAATGAAAGCAACCATGACATTACTCTCACCCCTCGCACAGTGCTGGGACAGCTGCAACAAGTCAAAGCTATATATCCAGTGGATGTAAGACCAGCTAGCGCTAGTGAAAACACCGCTCATGCTAGTGATTACACAGCCAAAACAGCCAACAATCCTGAAAATCACCAAGAACATCACAGACAGGAGGACACAGTCAAACAGGATTTATGGGACCCTCCAGTGTCAGTAGATCACCTGACTGAAGACCAGCAGGAAAAAGTGAGACAATTGTTACGGGAAGAATGTGCTGCATTTTCAAAGGACGGGAATGATGTAGGATGTATCCCATCATTGCAGTTGAAAATCAGACTGAGTGATACAACTCCTGTAAGGCGCACCTACATCTCTGTACCCAAACCGCTTCACAAGGAGGTAAAGGAGTACTTAGAGGACCTGCTGAATAGAGGATGGATTCAAAAATCCCGGTCCCCATACTCTTCACCAATAGTCTGTGTGCGTAAGAAGGATGGGAGTTTGCGTCTGTGTGTGGATTACAGGGAGCTGAACCAAAAATCCATTCCTGACCGCCCCATCCCCCGAGTGCAAGACATGCTAAACAGCCTGAGTGGGAGTGCATGGTTCTCTGTGCTGGACCAGGGCAAGGCTTACCATCAGGGTTTCCTGGAGGAGAGTAGCCGACCGCTCACAGCCTTTATTACACCTTGGGGCTTATATGAGTGGGTAAGGATCCCCTTCGGCCTGTCCTCGGCTCCAGCAGAATTTCAGCGCAGTATGGAGGAATGCCTTGCTGGTCTCAGGGATGAAACATCTCAGCCATACTTGGATGACAATCTGATCCACAGCAAATCCTTCGAGGACCATCTTCGAGATTTGAGAGAGGTGCTGCGTCGTTATCAAGCACATGGAGTAAAACTGACAGCTAAGAAATGTGAAGTATTTAAAGACAAAGTGAGATTCTTAGGGAAGATTGTGTCAAAAGATGGCTATTGTATGGATCCAGCAGAAATAGCACCAGTACAGGCACTTAAAGACCGAACACCTGAGACCGTAGGTGACTTGAGGAAAATGGTAGGATTTCTGTCCTATTACCGCCCATACATCCCAAACTTTTCACGCATAGCCAAGCCGCTGTACAGTCTGCTGTCCACTGAAAAGACGCCAGGTGGCGGAGTTCAAAGACCAAATGCAAATAGGAGCAAGGGGAAACATAAGAAGTCAGACCAGCTACCCTCAAGCCAGCCTATCACTTGGACAGAACAACATCAGGAAGTGCTCTGCCAGCTTCTAGAGCACCTGCTTCGTCCACCACTCTTAGGTTACCCAGACTTTGAGAAGCCTTTTGTGTTGCACTGTGATGCATCTCAGGAGGGGCTTGGTGCTGTATTGTACCAGAGGCAGCAAGGCAAGCTGGTTGTCATTGGTTATGGGTCAAGAACACTAACTGCTCCAGAAACTAACTACCACCTCCACTCTGGAAAGTTAGAGTTTTTGGCCATGAAGTGGGCAATCTGTGAAAGGTTTAGGGAGTACTTGTACTATGCACCTTCATTCGTTGTCTACACTGACAATAATCCATTAACCTACGTCTTGACATCAGCAAAGCTGAACGCCACAACACACAGGTGGATTGCAGAACTAGCGGACTTTAGGTTCTCAATCAAATATCGGCCTGGAAAAGCAAATGGAGACGCTGACGGCTTGTCGCGGATGCCGCTTGACATGGAGCACTACATCCACACATGCACACAGGAAATGGAGCCTGAGGTGATAGCAACTGTCACACAAGCACTGCAATTGGAATCCCACGAGCATGAGCCCTGGATGTGTCCAGTCACCATCACTGCAGCATGCAAGGACGTAGAAAGGGAGCGAGTAACATCTCCAGTGGCAGAGATCTCCATTGAGAAGCTGAAGAAAGCACAAGAGGATGATCCAGTCATTGGCAAGGTGAGAGAGTATGTCATTTCAGGACAGTGGCCTCATCTGGGAGGAAGAGATAGGTGTAATGACATCTCTGTTCTAGTGAGGGAGAAAAACAAGCTGTACGTCAACGAAGATGGTATCCTGTACAGGAAGTCAGTGACTCGAGCTCAACTATTGTTACCTGCAGCATTCCATCAGCTGATTTATAGAGAGCTACATGATGAAATGGGGCATCTCGGAGTGGAGCGGACACTCAGCCTGATCCGAGATCGCTTCTATTGGCCTCATATGCAAAGGCACGTGGAGCACTATGTTAGCAATGTGTGTAGCTGCCTCAAACGGAAGCGTCCGAACAAGCCAACCAGAGCACCGCTGGTGAATGTAGTGACCACATATCCTTTTGAAATGGTCTCAATAGACTACCTGCATCTGGAAAGCTGTAAAGGGGGATATGAGTATATCCTAGTTGTTATGGATCACTTCACGCGCTTCGCGCAGGCATACGCATGCACCAACAAGTCAGCAAAAACTGCAGCGGAAAAGATATTTGGTGACTTTGTGCTCAAGTTTGGATTTCCTGCCAAGTTGCATCATGACCAGGGCAGGGAATTTGAGAATAAACTGTTTTCCAAGCTCGAAGAATACTGTGGCATCCAAGGTTCACGTACGACACCTTACCATCCAGCTGGAAACGGTCAAGTTGAGCGGTTTAATCGAACACTGCTTTCCATGCTCAGAAACCTGACAGAAGAAGCGAAGTCAGATTGGAAGAACTCCTTAGCTAAAGTTGTGCATGCGTATAACTGTACGCGCAGTGAAGCAACGGGATATGCTCCATACTACCTTCTCTATGGTAGGAACCCACGACTTCCTGTGGACATGATGTTCGGCCTTAAACCAACTGACCAGAGCACTTCTCACAGTGAATATGCAAGTAAGTGGAGAAGGCGAATGCAGGAGGCATACAGGCTAGCATCACAGACAGTCCAGAGAGAGCAAAATAGAGCTAAGAAGCATTATGACCAAAAGGCTTATGGAGTGGAGCTCCAGCCAGGGAGTAGAGTGCTGGTGCGGAACTTCAGGGACAGAGGGGGACCCGGGAAGCTCAGATCATATTGGGAGGAGAGAATCCATGTGATCACTGAGAGGAAACACAAGGACAGTCCTGTCTATGTTGTACAGCCTGAAAGAGGCCCAGGAAAGACCCGAGTACTGCACAGAAACTTGTTACTGCCCTGTGACTTTCTGCCGGTGGAAGAGGATAAACAGGAAGGAAAGAAAATGGAAAAGAGGAAGTCAAAAACGGGTATGAAAAGGCAGCAGAGGCCTAAGGACAGAGACCATGACAGTAGTTCAGAGGATGAAGGTACCTGGAGATTCATCACCACACAGCCGGCGGAACCACTTGAACAGGTTAGGAGCCAGCTAAGAACAGAGGCAGAGGAATTCCAACCACAGTCAGCTGTCAGAGAACTGGAGCAAGACGGCAAGACAGATGAGTGTTCAGAAGAGGATGAAGGCAGGATGGAACCAGAGGTGGAGCACAGAGAAACAGAGGGAGCTGAGCAAGAGGAGTTATCGGATGGAACAGATGAGGTCAACTCTGGACAGGTGTCGTCATCTGATGAAGAAGACGAGAGGGATCCGGAGTCGCCATCAGCTTCAACCAGAAAATATCCTTTTCGACAAAGAAATCCACCAAAAACACTCACATACGACAGATTAGGTCAACCATCAGTCACAAACAGACACAAGTAAAGTTACTGCTAAAAGTAAAAAGACACCAGTTCGTAGTTACATGTTTAGTTTATTGGCTGTGATAGTTTAACGGGAGCCAAGAGTTCAGAGTGTTTCACCTAGAGTTTGAAAATGGGGAGGTTAATGCATCAGAGTACCTTAGTCCATAAGTTTCAACAAAGAGAGTACCAGAACTCAGATCACTTACACAAAGAATAATACTTGGACATATGTGACACATACAGTATTGAATCTGGGTCTGTGTGGTTGGTTGTGGGGTAGAAATAAGGTCAAAACCTTTCAGTCCAGGATACATAGCCGCATGAGTAGCGGTATAGCACATCAGATATCACCTGGCCAGTGGTGTCTGCTGCTAACACGTGACGTAAAGAGGGAGATGGACGTCACGTCAAAGACTGTTATTATGCAGAAGTACCTTGAAAGACTGACTCCCATAGAGCTTACTGCCATAACTCACCAGTTGAAGAGACAAGTACTCTGGGAAATCTGTAATGTCGGGTTGACATTCATTTTGGAGGGGAGAGTGTGGGGCCCACAGTAATGTTGGACATGACACCCCCATATTCTGATGTATTTATTATTTTTGCTTTTGTTTGCTGATTGATTTGTTGGTCATCACCTGGCATGTGTTCACCTGCATGGCAACTAGTGATTAATGGGTTAATGTTGGGTTGCAGTGAGTGGAGCTCATTGGGGGTCCTTCGGGTGAAAAGAGAGCAACGTGACGCTTGCGTAAGATGACCAAAGCCACCTGCAGGGTGCAGTCAGCGCTGAAGTGAATGTGTTTCTGTACTTTCAGTAAAACTATTATTTAAAAACTTATGCACGCCTGGAAGTCCCTTTTTGTCCGAGTGTGCAACATAAGCCTCCCTACTCTCTGATGCCAGTGATGCAACTTTAACTGGAATAAACAGGGTGGCCATCTTTAAACGCCGTATCCAGTTCTCTTTCCGTAATTCATATACCTTGTTCCTGAACTTTTTCCTGTTCAGCCTGCTCTTCAACCTCCATGACTTTGTGATATGAAAACGCTCAGCTTAGCACAATGAACAGAGGTAAAACAACAACAACAACATTATCTCACGTGTTTGTCACCCTGAACAGGAACAACATGTTCGACTTCATCTTCAGAAGGAAAAACAAGCACTGACTTCTGTAACTATGCCAACTATTTATCAGCTGTATTGATAAAATACCGCTGTTATCAGTGTTTAGGTGTTAGTGTGCTGTTCTGTTTAAATGGCTGTCAACTAAACATTAAAATACATAACTGATAACAAAGAAGGGTCAAAGTCTCAGAAAAAGCACTGCAGTTAGTTTTTTACATCTTCTTTGTCTCTTCTTTTTCTCTAATCTTTCCCTCTTATCTCTGACCCTTCCTTTCTTTCTTCCTTCCTTACCTCCTCGCTCCCTTCCCTCCTGCCATTGCTTCTTTAATCTCTAATAACCTTTACTGACCTTTGGAGTCATCTCATTGTTCAGGTGATCCGCCTTCATTCTTTAATCGCCTCATTCAAACGTCAGATTTGAACTTTATTAGAATTTAAAATCTTTTCGTCTCGTCTGCCAACTGAATCATAAAACACCCAGACTGATGTTTGTCCAGCAGGCTGACGGCCAGACAGAGACCGACCGACAATGGAGAGATCATAATTCTTTCACACTGCAGAACACTTCACTCTCACTTTAAACTGCTGCAAATATCTGAGATGTTAGTTTCGGATCGTTGAAATTTTATTTTTGCTTTTGCATCTTTCTCAAAAGATTTGGATTAACAATACTGTTTCCTGACCTGTGTCCTCCAAACCTTATCTCACAGGACACTTTGACATTTTAGTATGAAAAGAAAAGTTTTTTTCTTTCAAAATGCGCCGATGGCTAACAAATGAAGCTACAAAACCTCATCATGCCAATTAGTCCGTCTTTAGCTTCTTGGTGGTGACGGGAAGTCATCCGTCCATCACGGACATGCTGTGTTGAATATCGGTCTTGTTTCCTGTGTTTGGTTGGTTTGTTGGACCCATCCATGAGAGGTCTTTCTTGATATGTAATACTAAGACACTAGCTCTCACCGTTGCACAAATTAAATGTCCTGTGGATGCATTTCATTTGTGTGCCACTACAAAAAAAAAACCTTATTGACTTTCCATTGGAATTGTTTTCATGCTGAGTGACACAAAATAATTCACCCAGACCTAACCTCGAGTCCCTGGGTACATTGTTCAGTTGTGATGTATTTTCAGGCCTTTTGTTATTTTCCCTTTCTGTACTTTGCATAGTAACTCTTGCAGTAAAGGTCATGTTAAACACCCCGTCAAATAAGGCAGTGTTTGTAGTACTCGAGAACAGTCTTTGTCTCAAGAACACTTTTTGAAGGTCTAGGTGTTGTCTCTGAATCGACCGCATGTTATATCGGTCTTGTCTTGGTCTCAAACAAAGAGGACTCAGGATTTGACTTTAAGGTCAGGTCTTTTATAGCCACTAACATACACACTGTTATTCATTTTAATTGAGGTTTATTTATTACATTATTTTGACTCATTCCCACAAACACTGTCCTGCTGCCTCAAAGACTCACTAGAGCACCAAATGTGGATTTATGCGCTGCTGAAAACCTTCCCCAACAAAGGCATTATTTCCTCCTGTTTGAGTATCGTTTGATAAAAACTACAGTGACCAGCTGTTATAGAAAATTACTAAACTCTTTTACTTTTTTGGTTTTGGTCTTTTTCATGATATTTGTGAACAGTCTTGAACTTTCATACTGGAAATATTTCTTAGTGGAGTTTAGAAATTACATTAGTTAAAAAATGTGAAAACATGCAGTTTTTGTTCTGTTTGCACTGATAAGAAAATGTCAGAAATGCGTCACTTGGAAAAAGGAAAACACATCAGCTGCAGCGTGAATCGATCCAAAGAGATTAGCTGCATGAAGGGAAGTTGTGCAACGAAAGGTGGACGGGCAGTAGAATCAAAGTTGAGGGCTTATCACCTGTGTGTGTGTGTGTGTGTGTGTGTGTGTGTGTGTGTGTGTGTGTGTGTGTGTGTGTGTGTGTGTGTGTGTGTGTGTTGTGTGTGTGTTCTTGTGTGTTCTTGTGTGGTGGGCTTCACGGCTGCTAGAGGTGACACAGTGACATCACAGAGGGTCACTCACCCGCCGCTTCACGTCAGCAGTGATGCTGACCGGAGCTGGGCATTGATTGGTCGGGAGTCCGTGTGGTGTAGAGGAATATCCTGCAGAAGCCTCCACACATCACTGAATCATCATCTGTGTCTGAAATCAATCCTTATTTAATATGTTGTGCCAATTACACTATTTTTGAGTTTTGACATTTATTAGTGCCCTTGAAAATTTCATCAATAGACAAAAAAAAGGCAAAGACACTAGTTGATGATGATAATTGTCTCGGTTTATATCTCACTATGTGGAGCAAACTATTGAGTGTTTCCTAATCGGGGAAAGTGAGCGAGTGAAAGAAAAAGTTTTTCCAGCGATAAAATCCGTCCACATTGACAAACCCTTTTTTTAATATCTAGACTCTCTACAATCCTGAAAGTTTGTCCTTGTGTGCACCCCCAATGTTTGTCTTTTACAACACAAGTTGTACAAAACATGCCTTGTGTCTTTGAAAGCACCACCAAAGAGAGTTTTGAGACAGAAACTGTGACTGATTTCAGATCTCAACAAGGTCTAATAATTAGAATTTAACAAAAGGGATTTTCTTTGGGATGAAGGAAATAAGGAATGAAATGAGATAACGGGTTTCTATAATCACTCGAATGATCTTTGGAATCATTTTCAGTTATCAGCCAACATTATTTCATCACCTCATTCATCTTCAGATCTCCGTTTTACGACACATCAGTAGCCGAACTCATGAAACCTCCGTCCTTTGCCAAGTGACCCATTAAAACCACCTGAAGCCAGCAGACAGCCTGCCAACTGTGGGGCAAGTTAGAGAGAGACAGGTACATAGTAGATAGATTGAGAGGTAGACAGTAGAAAGAGAGAAAGAAAGACATAGATCGCAAAGAGACAGTTAGATAGAAGAGAGACAGATAGAGAGTGAAGAGAGATAAAGGTATATAGCAAAGAGAGAGACAGTGTAATGGAAAATTATATCAGTGTATGTTGGAAGTATATAGTGAATGAAATGTACTATGATGTTTTACTGAATGAAATGTAATGATGTACTATGATGTTAAAGCTATACTGTACGATTTGAGAGAGCTAGCATGATTTGAAATTACTCTAAAATCCTCCCCCCACCCTTCAGTCGAGAACCCGTCTCTCTGTATGTTAAGTTACACTGTGTGGAGACGCTCCTTATGTCCCTTCACCTTTGTCATTCGTGCCCCCACCCCCTGGCCCTCTCACACCTTGGTCCTTCCTCCCTACCTGAGACTCATACCCACCTTTTGGTCTTCTTCCTCTCCTTTGTTTCTTCTTTGATATTCATGCACCCCTTTTGTTCTTCATACCCCCTCCATCACACATTCATTGTCAGGAGATGCTCACCCATATATACAGGGGTGAGCAGCCTGACTCGGGAGTTCAGTACTTTGCAGGCTCCCGGTGACTCTGTAAACTTCTGGCTCTTTCATGCAAAGAAATAAAATACCGCAAGGACATTTCATTTGTCATTTGATCATTATTTCAACGCTCATTGGGACTCATCTCGGGACATAGATAGTACTAGTACAAATTGGGTATTAGTATAGTAAATTGTATTGGAAAAACTTCCACCACAACAGGTAGAGGGTAGAGGGGAGACATAGATTGCAGAAAGAGAGAGAGAGAGAGAGAGAGAGAGAGAGAGAGAGAGAGAGAGAGAGAGAGAGAAGTCGATAGCAGAAAGAGAGAGACAGATAGATAGTAGAGAAAGACAGGTAGATTGCAAAAAGAGAGAGAGAGAGAGAGACAGGTAGATAGTAGTGAGACAGATTGTTAGTACAGAGAAAGACAGGTAGATAGTAGAGAGACAGATAGAGAGTGAAGAGAGAGAAAGAGAGACATAGATAGCAGAGAGAGACAGATAGATAGTAGAGAGAAAAACAGGTAGATATTAGAGACAAAGACAGGTATATAGTATTCAAGAGACTAGACCAGAAGTCATAAGTGCATCTCCTTTCTTAAACAAGAAAGCAGATAGAGAGGCAAGTTACTACGAAAGAACAGATAGAAAGAGAGAAAAACATAGATAGCAGAGAGACAGATAGATATTGGAGACAAAGACAGGTAGATAGTAGAGAGAGACAGACAGACAGACAGACAGACAGACAGGTAGATAGTAGACAGACAGACAGGCAGCAGAGAGGCTTATCTCTGAATGAGGTGACAGCTGACGTAGTAGCTAGGCAGGAACAGAACAGAGTGATTCAATTTAAAGAGGTTGAGTCATCGGAATCTGATCAACAGTTGGCTGTGGATCAATCATCCAGTGATCAGGCAGCTGACGGCTGTACTCTGACCTGCTGGTCACACCTGAACCTCACCTGCTGAGAGCAGAGCTGAGTTTGAGTACGAGTCGATCCAGGCGAGACCAAGTCATTTTGGATGAGTCCAGGTCAAGTGTCAGGTCTCAAGTCTGTCTTATAAAATCTAAAATTAAGTCTCGAGTCATTCCTGACAAGTACAAGTCTGTTTTCAAGTGTTTTCTATGTCCAATTCAAGTCTTTCTTTCTTTTTTAGAAACAGTTAAGTCCATCAGATGAAGTCTTTAATCATGTCTGAAGTCGTTCCAGGTGAGTGCAAGTCCAATCCAGACTAGTTCTCATTCAACCTCAAGTCTTTATACACAAGTCACAGTCATCATTTTTCTGATCAAGTCATTATTCAAAGTCTAAGTCAGGTCTCAAGCTATTCAAGTGCAAGGAAAGTATTATAGGTCAAGTCTCAAGTCATTGAGGGGAAGTTCGAGATAATCCAAATCAAGTCTTCTGAATCACAAAACTCTGTTTATTTTAGAACAAGATCAAGTCTTTCAAGACAAGTCCAAGTCATGTCTCAAATCATTATAAGTACAAGTCATTCCAGGTCTAAAGTAATTCCAGATAAAGTCTTTCAGATCAAGTCAAATTTCAAGTTTGTCAGGCTTTTGAATACAGACCATGACACAGCATCTGGAAATGTTCCTCTCTCTTTAGTGCTGTGTTGTCTTTTATTTATTGTTAAATCAAGTCTTATTTTCCCACCTCTGTGTTTTAATATAATCTTTAAATCTTTATATCTTTTAATGTATTTGATATTTCTACATGTTTGGCTCTGAAGAAGCGAGAAACATTGAATGACACACATGGATCAGAATTGTTCTTTAAAGTGACTTACACTGATTGTCTGTGTGATCGAGTTAGATGAAGGTTCTTGATCAAAGTGAAACTATATTTAAACCACAGCATCTTTATCTGCTGATACCTACTGACATGTACACATGTGTTCATTCAGTCCTCAGTGAGAGGACAGGTGAGGCTTTATCTCTCTTTTTACTTTTTTACATCCTTGTAATCTGTCTCTCTTCCTTCCTCCCTTGATTCCTTCCAGTCAACCTTTTATTCAAAATCTCTTCTCATTTCCTTTCCTCCCTTTTTCCTTATACGTCTTTTCCCTCTCAAAGCTGTTTAATTATTATTAACAGCTCTTTTTCTTCATCGTTGTCTCTCTCAATTTCTTTTAGCAAGGAGATTTTTGTAAACAGGACATATTCAGATCCTCTACTTAGGAAAAAGTATCAAAACCACAGTGTGGAAAAACTTTGCTACCAAAATAAAAGTCCTGCATTTGAGGTTTTAGTTAAAGTTACTGTGAGGAACTATTTATGAAACAGTCTCCATTTCAAACTGATGCCTCTATAAGCTACATTAGTAAACCACCAAAATCAACACAAAATGAAAGTTTCCTGTTGTAACTTTAAGTAGAATTACACAATGCGTTATCAGCAAAATGACATTCAAGTAGCATCAGTTAATTTCCCTCTTCAGAGTGTTTTATAACTATAATTTATTTAATTCTGGAACATGTTTTCAGCATTTTAATGTCGCTGGAGACGATTTTCTTTCCTTGAAATAAGTGAAAACAATCTTTCATTTGTTGGATTATTTCAACTTGTTTAAAGATTGTTTTAGACATAAGAATGATTATCTTTAAATAAGACAGAATGTGTTAATAATAAATAGAAATGTCACCTTTTTGTTTGTATGTATTGTACATCATTTGTGGAGGTTTGAATCATTGATGTATTTTATGTGAGTTAGAGTCACATCATGACGTCTGTTCGAGGAGCATAAACTTTTCTTGCCGTATCAGGATGAACACAGGTGTAAATAATAATAATAATAACAACAACAACAATGACTCACTTCAGTTTAAATGTCTGCAGGAACAATAGCAGGAACACCAATGCCTAAGAGGAATGCACTCGTGATCGTGTCTCTCTCTATTACAGCTTATGATCTTCAAGTCAGACAGGTTTGTTCAGTTCATGTCAACAATTTGAAAATCATCATCCTTTAAGCACACATGCACTGTTTGTGTTCTGATTAACTAAAATAAACTCATTAAATAAAGTAATAATGTCATAATGTGCAGAAAACAGCTGAAAGCAGAGTCAAAATTCAAAATGTTACTTCAGTACACTTTAGAAGTACTTATTATGCAAACAGCATGGCTACTGTCAGTGTTATATAATATTATTTTATTATTATTATTATTATTATTAATGCTAAATCTGGTTCACTAAATTTTTACAACTTTCTAAACACTTTTATTTTTAATATTTTTTAATTTATAGAAAATCTGATTGTTTGTATTATTTCAAAAAATAGGGAATTTGTAAAGTCACCAGTTTTTAAATTATGAGTAAAAAGTACAACATCTCAGTTTGAAGTAGCAAAAAAAGGAAATACTCAAGAAAACTTTAAATTGTACTTACTTGTAGTTGATTAAATGTTCTTTGGTGCAGTTAATAAATATAAAACCTGACTTGTCATTGTCATGATAATATAATGTAAAAATAATCAAATGAAGTTTGTTTATTGAAAGCAGGAAAGAGCCTCTAAACACAATGCATTATGGGTAGAAAAGAGTCATCGAACAGGAAGCCACAGCAGGAAAAACACAATTGTAAATAATAAAAGGAGTGATGGATGGATTTTATTCAGCTTAAACATAAATATAAGTGAAGTGCGCCACCTGCTGGATTATCGCCAAGTACAGGTTGTTCATCAGCCGTGGTGGAGGAAGTAGTCCTCTAGTAAAAGTACTAATACCACACAACATATTTAGGACATGTACTTTAAGAACTAAAAGTAAAAGTACTCAATGCAGAAAAATGTCCCACTACACTATATTATTATTATATTATATTACTAATAAATTAATACAAAAGTAAGATTTTACTGTTGCATTTGATCGAGGAGGAGCTCATTTTGAACTATAAACTAATAATCATATTCATTGTGGATTAATCTGCTAATTAATTGATTGTTTTGTTTGTAAAAATAGTGAAATTTGTGAGTTTTCGTCCAACAAACAATCCAAACCTAAAATAATTACTAAAATATTAACATTATTAAAAAGGAAAAACAGTCCTTCATTTATTTCCCTGTTCCCAGTTCATTTGATCTGAATGTCACAGTTCCTCTGAATTGATTGGAGGATCATTCAGATCACCTGTTTCTCCTAATTAACAGCTAAAAGCAGCCCGGTGCGTTTCCCCTTTTGGCCGGTCAGAATGTGACGATGCCTCTTCTCTTTAGGGCTTAAGAGACGTGAGGAACTGCACATGCAGGGCTTTCTGATCCTTCCTCGTCTGAATGCAGATTTGTTTTTGCAGATTCATCCAGAAAACTCTGGTCTTTTGACTCTTCTTTGCTGTCGAAACTTTTCTGATTGATGGTGATTTTGAGCGTTCTGAATCTAGTGAACATTATCAAAGAACAGCGTTCAACTAGGTTTCCCGCAGTGAAGCTTTGATGCTTTCTAGCAAACTGCTACAAGAGTGGCTATAGGCTGTACGGATTTGAGATGAAAGTGTATGTGTACACTTGAAAAGAACAAGTTCAATTTAGCACTTTAAATGAAGTAAATACAATGTATAAAGTTAACAAAAGATATAAAGTTAACATACTTTAAAAGTATTGATCAAGGTTCAAGGTTGTCTTACTCGTTTATTTACAAGAAGGATCAAATCGACTGATTTTTATAGAATTTATAGTTCAAGTCTGATATGGAAACGTACGGCAGCATATTTGAACCATTTTGGGTAAAAAAATAATAATTATGGAGTCGGACGAGAGGTTATTTTACAAGACGACACTCAGATGTTAAAGTTTGAGATTAATGTGGCAAATATACGAGAAAAACCTCACAAATTTGCAGATTTTAAGTCATAAATATACTTTAAAAAATACAGTTGTTCGATGATATTAAAGTAGAAAGTTTACTAGAAGACAGTCGTGAATTTTACTTAGGATATTACCACCTTCCCGGCTCCACAATTATTACTTTTCTTTACCTATAAAAGCCCTTTCATGCCGTAACAAAAAAAAATGATAATCTGAATTACATCTGGAAGAATAACTGCAGTCGTTCCAGAGGTTTTCAATTTCTCTCAACTTGTTGTATGAGTTCATAAATCCAAAAATGCAACATGAAAACTTTGAAAACGTTTATCATTTTGTGATTAAAGGAAAGGAAGTCAATGTGCAAAAATGATATAATAATTAATTAAAATAACCAGAGGAGACGCAGACATATTTATAAAACTTTTTTATTCATTTTTTAAATTCGTAGGCTAACTGAAATGTGTCCGATTCATACCGTGTTCTGTGACAACAACGATAAACCGTTGTCTTCGGTTTCGTAACAAACGGAAGAAAAATACCAACAAACCTTTCAACACATAGACCATCCATTATAAATTAAAATTAACGTTTTCTTTTAATACACAAATAAGCAATTATTATCATTATCATTGAGGATAAGTAGGCCTCTATATAAGTATGTGAGCCATGCTGTGAACAAAGAGAACAGCTTCGTCTTAATCTTCCTTCCACATCAACGGAAGAACCATGAAGCTGCTGCTGAAGATGAATTCAGGGAGAAAACCCGACGTTTTTCTACATAAAACAGATCAGAGTTCCTTCACATTTTAATCTGACATGCCATGTGTAGGAATCCTGACCAGAACGAACAGATCTATTGTACAAGTCACACATTTATCAGATGCGTGTGCGGGATAAAACTCAACAACAGGTGGAAGACTTCTACAATAGTCACTGCGGTGATGAGATAGCGAGGCTTGTTTAAATATGCACACATACGTACTGCAACCAAAAGAGAGTGTATTTTATGGTACATCTTTTTTTCTTTAACATTGTCAGAGGAAAAGGCGCCGTGAAACGCTGATTTCAAAAAGCAGAGCGAGCGGGAAAGGAACACAACGACGCAGAATGAGCAAAAACACAAAAGGGCAAAAACTGATTCTTTAACATTCCGACTTTCTCCGGTCTGCTACGAGTGTTGACGCTATACTTTGTTTGTAACAAGAACCAATATGTGATTTTGGTTTAATACTTGCCGACAGGTCAGCAGAGTTACAGGAAGTGGAGTAAAAAGGCGTTGTTAAAGAAAAAGGTTTTGCCCCAAAAGAAAATAATAAAAGTTCAAGTCAAGTTTTTTTTTCTCAGATAAGAGTCTCGTTTAGGTCGATTTCTTCTTTGGAAATGTCTTTAATGATAATCGTGGACAGAAAAAAGCACTGTAGTGTGTGTGTGTTTTTATTGGAGGCTAGGAACTTTGTTTTATTTATTTTCGTGGTGGCCATCTTGAATGTCGTTTCTTATGTTGCGTTCCATTAAATGTCGGAAGTAAAACAACAATTCCACCTGGCAGGTCGGAGTTCCTTCACAACGTTTGACCTTAACATGAACAGGTAAAAGAAACACGGCCGCCAGGAAGACTTTCTTTAACTTCAAACACCGTAAGGAAGTGAGCAACCGAACTTAACTGACTGAGCTTTGTTATCCGTGAGCGCTCTGATAATACGATGTATTTAAGCTCACGTTGTGAACAAAATGTTTTGATTTTCCGACATCTCTGGAACGCAGCATTAAGTAACACGTCAGCTGAACTTTCAAAATTCGGCATCTTTTTTTTATTTTATTATTATGGAAGCCCATATTTGCCAGGAAAAGATAAAAAATTTGAATTAAAAAATACTTAAAAGCATTAGCCACTAAGCCAAAAAAGTGACTCTGAAAATCAATATTATGGGTTGAAAATAGACCAATAAATCTTATAAATAAACCCAAATCAGGCCGATAATGAATAGCTGGATCAGGTATTGGTGACAATGGGGGTGATCTATATAATTTAATTCTATAATGTATATACTATATACATTATATTCTGGAATTTGACAAATTTGTTGCTGCTTTAAAACATTTTTTTTATTTTTTTTAACAAGTTGGTGGTGAACAAATTAACTATCTTAATTAATACAAATTCAGTAAATTTATATAATGTATATATTTGTTGTATTTTGTTTTACAAAGTTAAAGCAAAGTCAGGCCTGACGTTGTCTTACTCAAAAAATAATGATCCCAGTCACTTCCATACAGGAAGGCGTACAGGTTATTGATTATACACCTTTAATCTTTTTATTTTTTTCTTGGCGTTAATGGACTTCCATACCTCATGGCCACATAATGAGAAGTATTTTCTGAATATGTTGGAGCTGTTCTGATGTCTGAAGTGTCAAAAGGCAAAATTATTTATGGGATGGACGAAGTCGCCGTTGATCCCGGACACCAGAAGGCACACATGTAGACGCTGGGCCGGGACGCGGAGCGGCGATGATTAGGGAATCGAACGTTTACATGCACAACGACGTGTACTTGAACTTGTAACTGCATGGAGGACTAATGATGTGCACAAGCATCGGTTTGCACAAATTTGAGATTAATCGCTTTCATCCTCTGACACACCGTTTGCCCTTTAAAACCAGAATCGGCACTTAAAACGCAGAAGAACATTTTCTGGTATTTACACATCCTCCCAGTGATCTGCAGCTGTTGTGTGTGTTAGGTAGTTTTACACTCTCAAAGTTGGTTTACAACAAAAGAAAAGACAAAAATAGTGTGATCGATGGATTGAAGTATAATAACATTTTGTTTTCAAGTGAATAAACAACAATAATAAACAACAACAACAATAAAAAAACGTACATTAAGCACACTACGTTAAAAGAGGACTAATATTATCAAAAAGGCAAATAGTAGGTGTATTGCAACGCTCTCTGCGGCATCACTATCAAAAAACATCAATCTTCATCATCCTCAATCTTCATCATCATCATCCAATCATCATCATCGTCTGAGACAGTAAGGAGGCGTGGCTCGGGATGATTGACAGCCCAAACTAGCCACTCACGTTTTGCCCGTCTCAGCGCAGGCAGGCACACTTGTACGACATAGCAACAATAACAATAACGCCGAACGTTTCCACGGAGACCGAACGGACTGACAGCCAGCCAATGGCAGCGAAGGGGCCGGTCCGAGAGGAGCTCTGTCATTGGACGGCAGGCATCTCTAGGGAACAGGAAGAGCTCGTTCAGACAGGAAGAGGAGGTGGATGTGGGGGGGGGAGGCAATGTGGAAGTGATCCAGGTGTGTGTGTGTGTGTGTGTGTGTGTGTGTGTGTGTGTGTGTGTGTGTGTTGGATAAATGTTTTCGCTATCTTGTGTGGTCCACAATAAGAACAAAAATGCATGTGGATGTATGAAAGTGTACCCGTGTGTGTGTGTGTGTGTGTGTGTGTGTGTGTGTGTGTGTGTGTGTGTGTGTGTGTGTGTGTGTGTGTGTGTGTGTGTGTGTGTGTGTGTGTAAGCTCTGGTTCTTAGGTTAGTTTGTTTAGTCTGCTCTGTGTGTGTGTGTGTTTAGTTTTTGTCTAGACGGCTGGAGTGTTTCCCAGGGCAAGTCAGTGTACATTAACACACACACACACACACACACACACACACACACACACACACACACACACACACACACACACACACACACATACACACTCTTTGCTCTGGGAAAAGACATAGTCCGCTGATTTAACAAAAACACTCACTCTGGATTATAGCAAAGAGAAATGTGTGACCAGTTCAAACAGATTGTTTTTGGCTTGGACACATTTCAGGAGTCTGAAACCTGATTGGTTTCATATGTGAACACTAGTTCATGTGGATTACATTTAAAGGGACAGTTCACTCCACAAAAAAACAACATATTTTGTCTCTGACTTGTAGAAGTCTTTATCAGTAAGTAATGGGACTATGACACTTGGCTTGTGGAGCTCAAAGCGCCCAAAAAATATATCAAAAAAGAAAACTACGGTAGAAAGAAAATAGTTCCTACAAAAGTTCCTGTATTTTTTTGTTTGCACTTTGATCACCACAAGCCCATTTCTACGGCTGATATCTCCGAAACTCTGCAACTCGCACCAAAACTTTATAAACTGATAAATAGCGTAACAAAAACAAAATATGTATTTTTCGATTTCGGGGTGAACTGTCCCTTTAAGGTGAACTTCTCTCAGTTATTGTGCTTTACTGCTTCATAAAAGAACAGAAAACTGAGCTGTTCTCTCCTTTCTGCATGTAAACAAACCACTGTGTGTGTGTGTGTGTGTGTGTGTGTGTGTGTGTGTGTGTGTGTGTGTGTGTGTGTGTGTGTGTGTGTGTGTGTGTGTGTGTGTAGTGTGTAATTTGTGCTTCCACTGAGCCTCTGAGGGAGTTCCCCCTCCTCCTCTCTCTTCCTCCTCCTGTCTTTTTTTTAATTTTTGTTTTTTTTGTATCGTCAGCCAGCGCAGGATTCCCTGAAGCGAGAGATTAATCCTCCGCTGTTTCACTTCTCATAACACTTTTTAAATTATTAGAAACTATCTTTTGTTTCTACGGCAACGCCCCGATCGGAGCCTGTCCAGCCTTCTGATACCCGCTGCGAACCCTCCAGGGAACCAAACCACTTTAAAAAAAGGAAACGGCCCAGTTCAAACACAAATATAACACTAGTGGAGGAAAAGAAAAGAAAAGAAAAGATCTAAACTTGTACTGGGACACGGGGCTGATAATCTCATCTCAAGGTCAAAGGTGATTCACACTTTGATTGATTCACTCGTCTCTCCTTTAGCTGCTTTGGGTCAATGATTCATTTCTTTATATCGTGATTTTCTTTTTTTGTGTGTTTTTCTTAAAGTGATCGTCATTAAATACAATGTGCTGACACGGCAGATCAGCACCGGGAAACAAAGGGAGGAGGAGAGACGGTAAACAAGACAGAATGACAAAGAAATGACTTCTGATCATTTGTCTTTTTGTTCTGTAACAGAAGTTTAAGGCAGGATTTGTATGATTGCACATCCACTGATAATCTGAGGAAGAGCCTGTTTGTCTAAATTTAATCCCATGTTTTTTTAAACAGGGACAAAAATCCAATTCAAGAGGCTTTGATGCTGTTTAGAAAGAGTTATAGTCTGTTGAGTCAATCTGTTATTCTGAAAGCGTAATTACTGATTACCAGAATGTCCTTCCTGTGTTTTAAAGATATTTATGTATTTCCAGAATCCTCAAAGATTCCTTAATCTAGAATCTTTTAGGATTCTGGATATGACTTCTAACCGGTGGAAATCCCTGTTAAAGGACGTCTTGTCTTTTCAAAGATCACCAGGAATTTATCTGTCTGACTGAAGACTACCGGCTCTGTGACTCTGATGTAACACTGAAACATGAGAAAGAAAATGATTTAAGGATTTAAGGATTTAAGGATTCATAGTATCTGATTATAAAATGTCTTTTTTTGGGGGGCTCTCTTCTCCTCAGGCTACAAAGTTCGGGAGGTTTTGGCGGTGGTTTGGTTCGCTCCCTGTGGAGGGCGCTGTTGCATAAAGGCCGGACACGAAAGGAAACATCAACATAAATTCAACTGTCGAACCTCAAACCAGCCGGTTTCAAAAGAGGTTCCAACAACTTTTCACACAAGAAAAAAAAAAGACAAAAAACAACCTATAAACGATCTAATCTTCTACGTTAGCGAGCTAAACTTTGACCTTTAGCCCCGAACTCTCAAAAGAGACGACAGAGGACGAGTTGCCGTCAACACTCGTGTCACTTTTCAACACTTCGGTGTGTCTTTATTTGAGACAACTCGCCTCATGCTGCGTTCAACGCACAAAGAGTTCTGCTCCAAAAGTGAAATATCCACCACGGGAAGAAAAAACAAAAAAACTGAATATCCAAAACTGTTTGGTCACAATCGAGAACTTATTTCTTATTCTTTGATAAGATAGTTCCTGATGTAAATACATATTTTTGGACTGTTTTTTTATTGAGCCAAAGTTCTGCTTGTATAAAGAAAATATAACACTTAAGAAATGAAAATAGTTTTGTAAAAATAAACACATTTCTCAAAGTAAGTTGAGCAAATGTTGGTGCTGAAACTTTAAAGCGACATCCATCCGGTGATTCCAGGTGGTGGGATTATATTTTGTTTTCCCGTTTAAGGATGTTTAGAATTCTGGAGCATAACTCTTTGCATCTTTTTTTTAAAGTGTGGCTCTAAAGGTTTGAACTACTCTGAGCTAAAATATTAAAGGGTTCTACCGCAAGTTTTATCGTCTGCTGCTGGCTGACGGACGATTGTTGTCTCGTTCCTGGTGCAGTAAAGTGCTCAGAGATGCCTGCGACAGGGGCGAAGTGTGTGTGTGTGTGTGTGTGTGTGTGTGTGTGTGTGTGTGTGTGTGTGTGTGTGTGTGTGTGTGTGTGTGTGTGTGTGTGTGTGTGTGTGCGGCCACGGCGGTGCACAGTCAGCGTATCACTCATTGAGGGCCTGTGGGGCGACCGTGCTTCGTTACAGTAGGCCTCACTGGATCTGCATCGTTTCTCTCTCTCTCTTCTCACCCAATGAACAAAAATAATCTGACATTTAAATAAAATAACACACAGCAGAATTAAAAGCTAACTTTCTACTGTTTACATTACACTTTGTCGTGATTAGCTCAGACTTTCGTTCGATGGGGCAAAGTCTGATGGACTCGTATGTGCTTGGCTTGAGGTAGCGACAGCCAGCTTTGGGATTGGCTAACGACTCGGCCAATGGGATGAGAGAAAGAGAGAAAGAGAGAGCTACAAGCAGAGCTTCTGATTGGGCCCCACAGGTTGGATGCTGACTTGCGGTTGGCTCGCAGGACTCGGACTTTTGCATAAACGAGGGATTTATTCATTTTCGTATCAATGGTTCAGTAAACGGTGGATCCGAGTCCGTCGAAACCCAAGTCAGACTCTCCCCATGATATGTGATGGTGACACTGACCGGCTGTGCACGGCGCCGGACCGACCCTCCGGTAAGCCCCGCCCCCTGTGGTTTCATGCCTCCCGCTCTCTTTACGCCTCAATGGACAGAGCTCCTTCACAATAAAAGTCTCTCTCACACACGTTCCATCTGCGCATACTAAAAAAATAGTGCAATTCTTTTCAGCAATTATATAAATAACTCGTGAATTCGTGCTTTTGAGTTTCGCTCTCAGTTCACATACGTGTGTGTGTGTGTGTGTGTGTGTGTGTATGCTCAAAATGTAACACATACCAACGCGTATGCAGCGAAATGTTCAACGTGAAAGTTGGCACCCCAACAGATTAATTATGTTTTCTTTCTCTAAAACTAGACAACATATATAAACAGAAGAAGAACAAAAAACAAAAACATCTTTACTCTTCAAATCTATCTAGTTTAGAAAAATACCCCTTACTTTCTCTGTTTTCTCTCATGTCAATCATATTGCGGTCTTGAACTTTGTGCAAACCTTCTTTAGGAAACATAAAATAATAAAAAAAGTGAAAAGGATGTAAGCGAAAACTCCTGAATCAGTTGGTCGTTGTAAGGCAGAACTTTTAGCTCGAGGGCTATTAGCTCTGTGCTACGACTGCTAAGCTAGTTCGAGATGGCGCTAACTAAATCGAAACTCTTTCACCGTGATGCAGCTGAAGCACGGTGCAGGAGTCACTGCCAGCGTTGGTTACTAGATGGAGTCAAAGCAGCGAGGTGGAGGGAGGGGGGGGTTATATCACTAGAAATGAAAAAAAAACCTGGAAGAACCAAGAAGATTGCAACGTTTCGCCGTTTGCCTGGATAGAAAGATTTTTCTCGTAAGCGCCAAAAAAAACAAAAACGAACAAACAAACAAAACAGTTCTATAGAAACAAACAGAACGAGTAAATATTTATAATGAATGAAGTTAGATCAGTCTGACGGAGGAGGGATGAGGTGGAGTTGCACCCTCGGCCCTTCCTCTCTGACATCATCTGAAGCGCCTCCTCACACAGGAAATAAGAAGCCGTGGAACAGGAAGTGCCAGATTGTCTCCTGCGTCTGTGCTCTGCGGGAGTGATGTGGTTTTCCAGGAGTTCTTTAAGAAACTGTGAAACTGACCCCACGTCAGCTACGACTACAACTAACGCCAACCAGCCCTTAAAACCATTAAACCATTCAGGTAGTTCCTCATCGGCTAACGGACCACATCCCAAAATCCTGGTTTTCCCCCTGCAGGCGAGGGAGAAGGAGGCGGTACTGTCACACCTGCTGGGGCTTCTGGGATTTCTCCTTCGTATTCCTCGCGTTCCTGTTGTCCACGTTTCCCCGCTGCTGTGGCGGCGGTCGGAGCAGGCCGTGTATGAGCGAGGACGGGGGCGGGGACGACACAGTCCGGTGGTTGTGGGAGGTCGGGTGGTAGTAGTGTCCGATCACCTCGCTGTAGGTCGGAGGAGCTCCCTCCACTCGAGAGCCCTGCTTCTGATGCCGGGACGAGGCCTCCTGGGCTTCTAGAACACTGACCCCCGAATGGACGCTCGGAGGAGGAGCCTGCAGACTGGAAGCAAAACGACAAGGGACATAAATGAGACAGATGGGAGCGGAGCAACAAGGACCAAAACAAATGTAGGAGTAGAAAAATGAGACTACATAAAGAAAAGTAGGGTCAAAGATGGAGGAACTCTTTACCAACAACAATAGACCCCGTTCTTGTATTTTTAGAAAGTACCACCCACTTGACCAGGGCCTTTTAGGTGGGTTAAAAGGCCCTGGAACCTAATTAAAGACCCTGGTCCCTGTGGTTGAGTTCCTCAAAAGGTTCCTAGTCCCCAGAGGAAGTTCCTGCTCACTAACAGGGGCTTTATTTGCGTTTAGACCAAAGGAACCAAGGTTTAAGTTTCGCTGCTGCTCTTGTTACCTGGCCTGCAGACAGGAGCTGGACGGGGTGATGGGATGGGAGTCGAACACTGTTCTGTTGGGCGGCGCTCGGACCGACTCGCGGTTCAGCTCCATCTGTTGCTCTGGGTCTCGGAGCTGCAGGGTGCAGGGTCCCTGGTAGGGCGGAGGCTCCTCCCCGTCCGAGAGGCAGATGGTGGGGGGGAGAGGTCGATGAGGCTCTGGGGCAGGTAGGGGTACGTCGGCTGGAAGCGACTCGGAGCGTAGGTGTGCTGGAAGCGCTGGGACTGCAGCGGAGGCAGGGACTGGGACTGGGTCTGGGACTGGGACTGGGTCTGAGAGTGGGTGTGCTGAGGCTCCCTCTGCAGGTAGACTCTGTCTGGAGGGCGAGGGTTGTACACCTGGTGCTGTTGTGAGGAGAAACATCAGAATAAATAATAAACTGGGTTCTAATACACTGATTGATCTGATTTCTGTTTAAATGATCTAAATGTTTTTTCCGCTCACCTCGTTTAGACCGCTGTTTGTCCCCGGAGCCTCAGAAGACCACAGACTCCCCTCCTGAGAGAGAGAGAGAGAGAGAGAGAGAGAGAGAGAGAGAGAGAGAGAGAGAGAGAGAGAGAGAGAGAGAGAGAGAGAGCATCTTTGAGTTGATCTATTCAGTCATTTCACTTTGAATTAAACCCATTTACAAAAATAATCAAATGTGCATTTAGTGCTGTTTACACCTGTCATGCAAATATTGTATTTTATTTCATGTCAAAAACTAAAGCTGATTTATTTAAAACTGATAAAGAGAAACAGAGAATACATGATGAGTATATGTACAATATTTAAGGACTCAGTCCAAAATATTCCAACATCATATTATACAGCATCTTTTATGCTAATTAGTCTTCTGATGATACTTATTTTAGTATTGCAGTTAATATTTTAAATATATTTATTGCATCTTTTTGTTTTTATATATTTTTTTATGATGACAGAAAGTATGTCCCAAGATATTTAGACAAGCCGTGACTTTAATACGATTTTTTTTTACATTTTATTTTTCAAAATTAGTAAAGCAAGTTTAAGTAAGGCCTGATGTTGTCTTTCACTTAGAAGAATGATCCCTGATGCATACAGATTATTGATTAAACTTTAGTTTAATGTTGGCATTTTTAAGCAAACTTCTTTGAGTCATTTATTCAGAGGGAAAAACGAAATGTCTTTTTTTATTGTTTGATTACCATTATGACCACTAGAGGGCTCCAGTGGAGCACAACAAACACTTTTTAAAACATTCTCATATTTTCACAGTGTTGTCTCAGTGAACCGTGAAGCTCTAACTGCCGAATCGTTTCTGTTTAATTCATCACAGTGTTGAGTCATGCGCACGTTATTGTCTCTGCATCGCCGCAGATCTTCTGACTTTCTTTGGGCTGATGTAATGACCCCATTTCCCCTCTTAGATGAATGAAGTCTCAGAAATGAAAACACACTGTTGTGGAAATAATGTTCTTCTTTGCTTCTTTAACAATGTCTGGAAGGAACTTTTCCCACTTTGTTCTATGGCGAGTTTTTCCTGCCTGTCTGCTTGTGTGTCAGTGTGTCCGTCTGCTAATCCACATTAACTAGGACAATGACTCCCCTGAGCCTATCAGGAGCTGAGTGTGTGTGTGTGTGTGTGTGTGTGTGTGTGTGTGTGTGTGTGTGTGTGTGTGTGTGTGTGTGTGTGTGTGTGTGTGAGAGAGTGTGTGTGTCTATGCCTCATCCTTTACTCATGTCTTACTTGAAGACTGGAGCCACACACACATCAGTGATTCAGCAGCAGCACAAGTGAAGTCGTATGTTTGTAGAAGCCTAAAGTGTAAGTGTGTTTTTTTTGGTTTCTTTTTATAAATATTCGTTGCGAGCCGCTGCAGCCCCTTAATGAAGAAATGAGTCAGTGTGTTAGCGTTGGCCTGCGGCAGCGTTTCATCACTGTGGTCACATGGTGTCACTCGGCGCTCCTCAAACTCTGATGTTTCTTCTGATTCTGTTTTTTCATCAAACGGAGACACTGTTGTGTTTTTTCATGCACTGGTCAATTTAGAGATTTTGCTGCTTTTGTCTTTGGTCCAATTAGTGGAAAGAACACCCAAAATACACAATTGGGGATTTATTCTAATATTTTGTCTATTTGTGTCCATAGATTTCTCCTAAAATCACCAAATTCACCATTAGATAAAGCCTAATTTGCATGTATTAACATAATTTTCCCTCAATGTCAGTAATGAACTGATGAAGTTTCATGGTGATAGCTATCAGGTAATTATTTCACCCTATTCACCTGTAGTGTCTTCAAAATATATGTCATTTTACAAAACATATCTTTAAAGGGCTTTTTCTCTAAATGAGAATTTTTTCTCAGACTCAAATCTTGTCTTATATTTACCAAATATTCCAGTTTCCTCCCAATATGTATTCTGATTATACATCTAAAGCGAGGTTTGTTAATTTATTATTCATTTCCTAATTTGTAGAACATTTTATTAACATTTTATCGTTGTTGACAGTATTTTCTGATTCTAAATGTGAACCCACATTTACACTTTGGAAAAATATGCATCTTATAAACCAGAAGTTAAAGTTTGAAGCAACCAGTTGCAAAATTAACAAACATAAAGTATATAAATCTGTTTTATGCAATATGCTTTTCTTATGTTTTTGCATTTACATGTTCAATTAAGTATTGATTTACTTTTTTCACACCCATTTCTGGTCGGATATGGACGAGCAGTGTGGATAAATAAACATCTGGATACAATCTACATCCACAAGCGTCAGGACACACTGAATGTAAACGTTGGACTTACGTTGGCCAATGGCAGGTGTCTGCTGCGTGCGGGGGCGTGTCTGGAGAGGAGGGAGCGTGCTGATAGGCGGTAGTGGTTCAGCAGACAGGTGATGACCACCACCATCACCATCATCACCACCACGATCACCAGGATCTGGACGAACTCCAGCTGGGCTGCAGCGACACAGAGACACAGGTTAGGTTGGGTTAGGTTAGTCCTACTCTGATGTGGAGTTTTGTCAAGTCTGAAAAGAAAAGGGCCCTGATGATGTCACAGTGATGTCATCAGTGTTAAAGTCCCTTGGGCCATGAAACTGCGTATTAGTCAACAGAGGCCTGTTTTACAAGCTGGAACAATGAGTTTGCAGTCTAATGAAAAGACTCTATCCAGTTGCATTATGGGAAGTGTAGGATGAAGTGTTTTGGGATCTTGACTCATGCTATGGACTTTAAAACAGGATATCTTAAACAACGCAAAGAAAAACACTTTATTTAATAGCGCAATGCTTAAAATATAAATGTCAGTAACATACTTGAATGTAACTTGTCTTTCTTACCCATAAACAATAATCTCATTATATGTGTTTAACAAAATGCTTCTTCATAATCAGAATAGGGTTTAATAAGATTTTTAGAGGAATGTGCCTTGGTGTAAACAAATAAAGAGGAAATAAAAATATACGCAAAGTACTGCAAAATAACTTAATTACAGAAAAGAAAATATTCAATACAAATATCCAAAATATTCTATTAAAAGTTAACATAACAAACATGAACAATATAACTGTTTTAGATTGATAATTAATAAAAAATAAAAGGGATAGAAATAAGCAATTTCAGATAATTTAAGACAAATAAAAACACATGTACTTATATGTGCTATGTACTAATTTCAAAGATATTAAATTAGAAATCATACACAACCATCCACAGCTGTGAACCCTCTTTTTTATAGAATAAGACAATGATTGACAATTTCGTTAATTATTTATCTATTTAATCGTATTCAGTATTTTATACTTTTATTGCAAGTTTGGGTTTCTTCATTGGATAGAAAATTTATATAAAATATATAATGAATAAATATAAAACACACACACAAGCCCTGCTGTGACTTCTGTCAGTGTCTGATTCTCAATGCTGTGACTGTGAGGTGACAACAACAAGGTTTCTATGTTGTGAGGGAGGAAAAAAAAGGTTTTCAGACACAGTCCAGACAGAGATGTAGTCCTTATGTAGAGGTCACACACACACACACACACACACACACACACACACACACACACACACACACACACACACACACACACACACACACACACACACACACACACACACAGACCAGACCAGACAGACACACAGGGCTAGCTTTGTTTAGAGGCAGTCTGCTCAAACCCCCTCCTCCTGCATCCACCACCCCCACACACACACACCCACACCCACACACCCACACACACACACACACACACACACACACACACACACACACACACACAGAAACAGAGCACTTTCTCACACTTTTTTTCACATGGAGCAGGCGGAGGTCAGGGCCATGTCAGACAGAAGAACATAAAGTAGCCTGCAGACACCACACACACACACACACACACACACACACACACACACACACACACACACACACACACACACACACACACACACACACACACACACACACACACACACTGCAGACTGGTTTTCAGACGGTTCACACCAGTTCTCACAGTCTCGTTATGTTCTCCTGACCAGCTAACCATTACACAACATGAAGGGACATGCAGACAGTCAGGTGACCCCGTGTTACTCTTTCATAACCTTTTTATGAATCCAACTATTCATAAGTGATTCTCAAACTTGAGCTTCCAGCACATGATCATTTATGAGTCTGTATGACACAAATAGGTTGAAACCAGAGCAGATAGCATAACTCCACATATCAGCTCGATCCTTGACTTGGAAATAAACTGTAGTAAATTTACTGGAAAGTCGGGAACAATGGCACTTTTCTAATGAGGCAGTCTCAAATTTATAAGTTTATAAAGTTAATTTCATAATAAACAGTTAATAAGTCCTTTACTTACAGTACCAGTCCAAAGTTTGGACAAACCTTCTCATTCAACTATTTCTAATCTAAAAATCTAAAACATATTCTGGTTTGTTGAGCATTTGTTTGTTTACCACATAATTCCATATGTGTTCCTTCATAGTTTGGATGTCTTCAATATTAATCTACAATGTAGAAAAAAATAAAAATAAAGAAAAACCATTGAATGAGAAGGTGTGTCCAAACCTTTGACTGGTACTGTCTATCAGTTATAAGCTATTCAATATAACATCTAGGTTAGTAGGGAGGTAATGAAACATCTTCATCCTCCTTCAACAGGACACTTGCATCTCGCTCTAATTGATTTTTTTTTCCAGTTCAATTTTGGAAAAGTTGCAGAGAACTTCAGAATCCATTCATTGACAACTTCCTAAACATTTACAGGAGCGTTTATCAATGGATTACCAACATTTATGACTCCGTTATTATGAAGTAAAATGGATTATCACTACCTGGCAACCCAAAACATGTTCTTTTTACTCATCTCAACTTCCTCAAAGCCTACGACAAAGTCTTCAAACTGTTTTTTTTGTCTGAACAAATGTCCAAACCTCACATATATTCAATTCATAGACATAAAGAAACGTGCAGAAGCAGCAAATCATCACGTGAGAAGATGAATATTTGGCTTTTTCTTTGCTTGATTAACAACTTACAGCTTGTTTTCTGTCAATAAACGAATCATTGAATTGTTCCAGACAACCCTACTCTCCTACAACAACATGCATTTAAAAGGAAAACACGAGGAGCATCATATATATATCAGCACCAATATCAGTCCTTAGAATATGAAACCACAGCTGATCACAGATCTAGTTTCTGTTCAGATGAGGAACTCACCACAAAGCTGCGTCTGAACACAGTTGTCATGGTTGTGACTGCCTGATGACGGCTGCATAGTCCCTCTGCTCACACCTTCTCCCGTTTAGATGTTTGTAATCCTCTGATGATAACAACCTGAAGATGGTTTTTTTTATTTTTTCTCCCCAAACAAGCAACCCAAAAAATAAAAATAAACTAAAAAAAAAAAAACCAAACTCCAAGCTACATGTCCCTCTGACGCTCCGACACGCCGTGTGTCCTCACCGGGTGACACACACACTCTGAGGTCCGACACAGCTTTGTCTGCTACTTTTTCTCACACACATTCCCACACTGTCCAGACACACACACACACATATTGAGGAAACAGCTGACCGAACCCCCCCACCCCCCAATTAAAACACCACCACCTCCTCCCTATAGCTGTGAACAAAAGGGGTCAATGTGAGGGAGGAGGGGGAGGCAGAGAGAGAAAGAGGGGAGAGAAGAAGAGGGGGAGTGGTGGGAGCGTCTGGGAGACACAGATGGGTCAAAGGGACTGACGGAATAATGATGAGGGAGAGAAAGGGAGACGGGGGAGTAAAGAGAGGGGGTCAGAGTCTGACGCTGGAACCTCTCTACATGTTGGAGCAAATGAAATATCAAGGAATTTAGGAAATAAACTTTTGTAAAACTGATAATGTATCCAGATGTTTATTTATCCACACTGCTCGTCCATATCCGACCAGAAATGGGTGTGAAAAAAGTAAATCAATACTTAATTGAACATGTAAATGCAAAAACATAAGAAAAGCATATTGCATAAAACAGATTTATATACTTTATGTTTGTTAATTTTGCAACTGGTTGCTTCAAACTTTAACTTCTGGTTTATAAGATGCATATTTTTCCAAAGTGTAAATGTGGGTTCACATTTAGAATCAGAAAATACTGTCAACAACGATAAAATGTTAATAAAATGTTCTACAAATTAGGAAATGAATAATAAATTAACAAACCTCGCTTTAGATGTATAATCAGAATACATATTGGGAGGAAACTGGAATATTTGGTAAAAATGATAATCACGATTATTTTGATCAATATTAAGATGACGATTATTCATTGATTTAAGGAGGAAAATATAATATCTATTTTTGCATAATATTGTATTACACTCTCACGCTTAAATACGCATTTACTTTCATATTGTGCTACATTTCTGCCAATTCCCAAAATCTTTGCACCAGAATAAGACTGGTGCTTAATCAAAGCGCACCGAGGCAAAATATAAATAAAATGGAAGCAAAACTTTTGACTCAAAATGAATTAAAAAGAGAACTTGCTTTCACTTTCAAGTTGTGTTTACATTCCTGCTGATTAACACGTTTTTGCATCAAAATAAGACTTGAGATGAAGTTCTTCTTCACCAGATTTCTTTGCATTCCGACAGCTCCCTAAAAGTGAAGCCAAACACATCTCCATCACCCTCTGATGGCCGGCTGTCAGTTCAGGAAGCGCTTGATTTGATCTGCAGCAGAGCTTTTCTATGAGCGGAGTCTCTGTTCCTTATAAATAAAAATATAATAACTCAACTCGTTCTGCACAACGGGATTGGTTGACGCATGTATTCGCTGTGTGAAGGCTCAGAAAAATCAACTTTGTCCTGATAAAAAAGTAATATTTAGTGTTCTGTGTGAAAGAAGTATTCATTTAAAATAAAAAACTGTTCTGTCTTAGGCCTCAAGGCAGTATATATGTTTTTAATATGGTGTAGAAATGCATACAGTGTCTAAATATGAAGAAGGCTGTGAAGCAAATGAACCCAAATATTCGGTCAGATCAATCATGAGGGATTGGACGGAAATAGAGGATTCATTTTCAGAAGGACGAGTCCGTCTGTGGAGCTGTAATGCGTGACGGGTAATTTGTGAACTGCTGCTAAGTTAGCATGACACCAGCTACAGCACACACACACACACACACACACACACACACACACACACACACACACACACACACACACACACACAGAAACACATACATTTTACTGAGTACTCAGTAACTGGTTACTGAGCTCATAACTGACATCATACAGTCACAAGGTTCCACTTCCACTTTTTCACTTCCACTTTTTGAATATTGCATCGAGTAATCAAAGAAAATGGAAACAGAGGGAAAGGTTGAAGTGAAGGAAGCAAGGAGAGACGCCGAGCGACGGGAGAGATGGGAGGAAAATAACACAAACACACACACACACACACACACACACACACACACACACACACACACACACACACACACACATTAGGAAACATAAACAGAGTGAAATAATCAAACGTAAACAGATCACATTCCTCTGCTCGTATGGAAAAGTGTTATTGTAAAAGGCAAAAGGGAACAGACACTTAAACACACTGTGATGCCAGCCACGCCATCTGTGTGAAAGCCACCCAGACCTCCTCTATGTGTGTGTGTGTGTGTGTGTGTGTGTGTGTGTGTGTGTGTGTGTGTGTGTGTGGGCACACTGCCTGCTGACAGCTTGTCTGTCTCTCTGTTCCGTCAGCTGGTGCTGAACTTGGTCTTTCAGCCAAAACACTCCCACAACTCTCCTCTCCTTTCCTTCCCTCCTCTCTGTCTCGTCTGTCTTTCCTTTTAAGACTCAAACCCAACAGAACCTCGTTGTCATCAACAATGCAACCATTTACCTATTTATTTCATATTTTGGTTGTTTTGTTTCCCCATTAGTTTTTTTTTTTTCAGAGTCAGGCGGCATCCTCCGTTTCTTAAAACTTGCATTCTCTCTTCTGTCCATCAGGGGGCGACTCCTCTGGTTGTATAGAAGTCTATGAGAAAATGACTCTACTTCTCTCTTGATTTATTCCCTCAGTAAACATTGTAAACATGAGTTTATGGTCTCAATCTCTAGTTTCAAGTCTTCTTCAATACAGCATGATGTTCATTTAGTAAATGATGCTCCATTTAGAGTCAAACAGACCATAAAGCAGGGGATGCTTTAGGGCGGCTCTGTTCCAACAATCATTACAACCGTTAATGTCTTCAGAAACGTCTATTCCACTTTAGTGTAATTCCATCCCATTTGCATGAAGATGTTATTTCATAATAAGTTACAACATTAACCCCTTTTATATTCCATTTTCCTTCCAGTTTATTCTTCTATTTAATTATTATTTCATTAGTTATTGGATCATTAATTAAGAGTTTGACAGGTTTGTCGTCATATTGAGGAAATTGAATAAGAAACTGTTGCTACTTACATTCAGCCCCTCTCATTTGATGAGTCATAATTCATAGAAAAATACTGTGTGTGTGTGTGTGTGTGTGTGTGTGTGTGTGTGTGTGTGTGTGTGTGTGTGTGTGTGTGTGTGTTTGTGTGTGTTCCAGCCTGCAGTAAAACTCGTCAGCTCCCAAATGGAGAGGTCAGCGGGTCAGTCAGCAGACCTCCTCCCTCCTTTTTTCCTGTCCTGTCCTATTTTTCATGCTCTCCCTTTTTCTCTCTAATGCTTCTTCCTTCTTTCATTTCCTGCCGTCTCCCCCTTCCTCCCTTACCTCACTCCTTCCATTCTGCACACTAACAGGCGTCATCTTTTTATGTTATGTTTCCGTCCAGATGTTCTGCACATTGGAAGTGAAATTCCAAAAGAATGTGCAACGAGATTACATAATAATATTATCGGTACAGGACCTTTTTTCAACTTAAGCAAAGCAGAAAATACATTTCTAAAAAAAGTGTTATTGTTCAATATCAAGAAACGTTTTCAACTCAGAATAAACATTAAAAGGAATCTTTTATTTCTCTCTTTCTCATACTCTTGACTCTCTTCTCGTCCTTTCAATTCTGGACGTTTTTTTGGCATGAACATTTTTTTTTAAAGCAAATGTGTTGTGCAGATGCAGCGGTGAAAAACATCCTTTAGGCCAAAACATGCCTCAGTGGAGGAACACAATAACACTGTTTCTTTAGCACCGAGCCAAACTGCACTCAGGGTTTCATCTGTCAGATTATTCTGCGCCAAATAAAAGTCAAATACTGAATGCATGAAGCTCCTATCAAAATTCAAATTTTGCACCTGCTCCATTTTTTAAAAATGCTTCTTTATGAGTTCATACTGAGGTGACAAGGTCTTTATTTGAACAGATTACTTCAATTTTTGGAAATCTTTTTCTGAAAACATTGTATTCATTTAAAAAGAGCTGCATGTTCCAGAGTTTCTCTACGTGAAGGTCTAAAAGTTTTTTCAAAGGATTTTCTCCCCTTTATGTATTCATGTTTTTGGCTTAAAACTTTAAGAAGTGTAAGAAAAAGCTGTCTGTCTTTAAAAAAAAAAAAATATATATATATATATATATATATTTTTTTTTTATTATTCTAACATTTATTCCTGTGCGGATATTCTCCGAAAAAGAAAAGCAGAGGGAGACATGACCTCTGTGGCCATGAAGCATCCATGTTTTTCAAACTAACTAACTAACTTTGATATTCTGCTTCTGATGCGTGTCATGTGGTGTTTTTAGTGGTGTGTATAAAGCCAGGGACATTTTTTCTGCTTTGTTTTAAATTTCCGCAAAGCAACACGACATGTCGTATTAATGGAGAGGACGGTCTCGTGTGTCTCAGGGTAACTGAGTATTTATTGAAGGAGTTCAGCTCAGCCTGGGCTTGGAGACTACAATTATAGACAGTTAAAAGAGAATTTGTATTGCTAGGCAACAACTTGGGGTATTATTCACTTCCTGTTAGCTGACATCATTCACATGCACTGCAACAGGAAATCAATTAGGACACTTGGAATATTTATGTTTACATCTGGGAAATGTTCTTTATAAGAGAGTAACTAATGGGAGGTCTGGACTTTAAGAAAACACCGAAATGTTGCATTATGGGAAATGCAGGAGTTCTGGAGCCTGATAGGAACTAAAGAATATCTCGGCCTCCGCTGCATCAAATTTGACCTTTTTTTTTTTAATCTGTCTCTTGTGAGTCCCTTAACTTAATGGAAGTATAATATTAAATGTCAGGAGTACCCCTTTAATACACATGATCCTGCTATGGGTAGATTACTGACCTCATCTGACAGGATTTACAGTTATTTTTACTTGCCTGGTGCGACTTAAAAATAAAAAAACATTAAAACATTTTCACTTGTCGGCCATGTTGCATGAGAGAGAGCGCTGATCTGCTCCCTCCCTCTGCGGTGGTGTCTAGACAGGACGAGGCAGTGAGCCTGGCAAAGCAGGCAGACACTCCACGGTTAATCTAAAGCAATTAGCTCATTTGTCATCCGCTGCCTGCTCTCCGTCTATCTGCCTCCTCCTCCTTCTCCTCCTCCTCCTCCTCCTCCTGCATTCAGCTAAAGGTCACAGGCGGTCATTGCCGAGTCAGATGGCTGGGGGAGAGCAGACAGACAGAAAGAGAGAGGGGGGTTGCAGGGGGTCAGGAGAACGGGGGAAGAAAATATGATGGGGGGAGAAGAGAAGAGAGGAGGGAGTGGAGGAAAAGGATGGAAAGAAGTAAGGGAGGATGCATGTAGGAGGCAGGAGAAGGAAGCAGGAAGGAGGGATGCTGGAAGTCAATCAGAATTACGGCGGCTGAGAGAGAGTCTGGGTGTATAATTATGCTAAATGCTGCAAAACGTTCACGGTTTTTGGCATTTATTTTGGAATCCAAAATTGAGACGGGAAAGATGTGGCCCATAAGCAGATCATCATAGAGTATAGTTTATAATAATGAGGATACAGCCAGGAAACAAGTGTATACGCAGATACCAGTGAGCGTTCACAGACTTAGCAGATCTATTTCCACGTATAATGAACTGTGTGTCGTACTGTGTCGCTGCACGGCGGCGGTAATTACAGTTAAATCACAGAGTCTGTAAAGCAGACATGGACGGAACTCTCTCCACAAGTCTGTCTGTCTTTGGTTATTTTAATTCACTATAATGTGTCTGCGGTCCATAGAAAAGCTCCGACTTGCACCACTTTGTAGGAAGTATTATAAATATACTGTTGCAACGTGTCCTTGTGCAACGGTGCATATGATATTTTACCCCAAAGTTATTCCTCATTTTTTTTGTGCATTCTCCTACGAATGTCTAGGAATGCGTGTCAATCTACCGCTCGTCACATGAACACAGACTTTTCAAAATAAACTTCTGTCTTCACATGAAGGTTTAGGCAACAAAACTACAAAAATAAGGTTTAGTAAAAGATTGTGGTTTGACAATAAACTCCACATCTTTAGTTATTAAGTATGGAAGTTTTGTAAAAAATAAATCAAAAGTTGACTTCTGGTTCCCAACCTCCTCCCTCCGCAGCGTTTGTTGCTCTTCACACTTCCTGTTTCACCATTACGTAGATTTTTGTGGGATGCATACGAAGTACAGTGCATTACTTTTCGTAGCTATGAACAGTGTGTGAAAACAGCCTGCATGTTGATAATTAATGGATAGAAAAGAGTAAATGCTGGTGTATATCTCAGCAAAACAGGGTGGAAAAATATAAGTTTAAATTAATTAAATGTGCTTTTTATTATGTCTGATTTTAGGGAGTGCTGCAGCCCTCTCAGCACTCCCTCCTTCCTGCATCAATGGAAGGAAGGGAGGAAGACAAACTAAAGGAGAAAGAAAAGAAATAGCTCTCGAAAAGGATAGAAGGAAAGAAGTAGACAGAAAGGAGAGAATTAAAGGAGAAGAGGAGGCGAGGAAAGAGAAGGAACTGAAAAATGAATGACGGAAAGAGAAGAAAGGGAGGAAAGGAAGGAGAAAAGGGCAGGAAGGGAGAGAGAGGCTTGCTAATCCCCCCTCCTTCTGCTTTCTCAGTCCTGGGATGACTCGACAGTCTGGGTAGTCAGAAATAGCACAGACAGCTGTGTGTGTGTGTGTGTGTGTGTGTGTGTGTGTGTGTGTGTGTGTGTGTGTGTGTGTGTGTGTGTGTGTGTGTGTGTGTGTGTGTGTGTGTGTGAGAGAGTTATAGGTCATAGGTGCACACAATTTGCTTGCTTGCCAATTTCCATGAGAAAGGCTATAGGGGGTGGAAAGGGAGGGGGGGGGCAGACACACAACACACACACACACACACACACACACACACACACACACACACACACACACACACACTCCATTGACTTTGGAAGCCACGGTCATGGTGCAGCCAACAAGTGTGGGAACTTTAGTCCACAAAACTCCCACTATTGGTTTCAGCAGTGGGAAAACGGAGACGGAGGCATGTGTGTGTGTGTGTGTGTGTGTGTGTGTGTGTGTGTGTGTGTGTGTGTGTGTGTGTGTGTGTGTGTGTGTGTGTGTGTGTGTGTGTGTGCGTGCTTGTGTGTAGTTGAGGGGGTCAATTATCATCCCTTCCTCATGTTTCTATCCGTCTCCTTTTTCAGAACTCTATCTTCTGTCTACATGTGACAACTTAACGTTCTCTCTCACAGATTTAAAATTCATGGAAAAAGAAACTGTATCGCCATAAATTTGTTGATTTTCTCACATACGACAATAATCTCATGGTGTATTTAGTCCCATCAACCGAGCCTATACACAGCAGACTGGGACATTGTTTCACCCATTACAGCCCAGTTAGAAATCGCTAATGACATCATTTAAAGACAAATATCATGACCCATTTCACTTTGGATTACAAGGCCCTTCTGTATGTCAAAGATACAACAAGGATATATTCTAAAAACACTATAAAATATAGTAGAAGTATTAGATAGAAGTATAAGAGGTGCAGTAACAGAGTACTGGATGAGTAGATTGGTGTTGAAGGGAAGAGAGTGGAGCATTAGTCTAAATATAGCGTGCTAATCCAGGGAACTCCCATGTTAAACGCTCTGAGGGAATTTATGTTCCCCTGGTAAGCTGTATGCCTAGGGCTTTTATTGTGAAAGGTTAAAAAAAAGCCGAACAAGCTCTGCTCACATTAAATGTATCATTTTCACACGAGATCTCATGCTTTCTCTTCTCTCGCCTGTCTGCCATTTTTCCTTCAGCGCAATGCATGATGGTAGATCATAGACAATGACAAAAATAGATAATGATGAATTAAAGTGGCTTAAACTTCATAGAGCATGATTTGCCAAATGTGTGTGTAAATTAAAGAGAATATATGACGATGGGCCTTAAGTTCATTGTGCTAGGACTAATTCTATTTATGGTAATGTTAGCTTTGTTTTCCATATGAGCCATACAAGTTAAATATGTCTATGTTTAAAGTATCACACTATGAAAATTGACAATATTGTTGAAATGGTGTGGGATTTTATTTGATAGATGTAGGGTTAGGCTATGAAACGCAAGTTAAGACGTTAAGAGGGTTGAGGGGAGAACATTTTAGTAACTGGACCTCTATGACCTGTAATTGGATACCCCCGTCATAGAGGGTCACTACTGGGTAGAGTACTATCGTACTGAGACGTTACATGATGTTACTGTGGAGGTTTCTCCATTTTGAGTTTTGTCAGTACACCATATTGGGCTGGAAAGAGCAACACGGATGAACAGCTGATTAGGAATAATTTAAAGCTTGACGAACAGCTGCATGCATCACTAGCAAGATGTTTTATTGTTGTTTCTAAGTGAATTAAAAGAGCACTGTTGCATCAGCACCGTCTACCTTGCTCTGCTAACTCATCAGAAAGATGCAACGTTATGAAAAAGACGCATATTATTTGTAGTGTTCCAGGGCTCCTTCTTGATTTATTGAGGTGGACTGCGGTTTGTTTGAAGCTGAAAATAAATACAGAATGTCTCCACACTGTTTATGTCGGCTGCTCTTCTGCAGCATCTAGACGATAACAACCTGACGTAAACTTTTCCATCTTAACTACAGGGACATAGAAAGAATTTAGACTTAAGATGAATGACTCAACGTCTGCCTGATTGGTTGGTGCAAATTGTTAGCGAAAATTCTGTCACTCTTCTTATATATGCTGTATCTTTCTAATCTCTTATTTTGGCTTACATTATTTTGATTTCATTTCCTCGCGGTGGTGATTTAACATCTTCAAATATACTTCTCCTAAAATGATGTATAAAATAATAAATTAAAATAACAAAACAAGATAAAAAAATGCATAAAGCAGACGACTGCATGGAATGGCACATGGATATACACAAAGAGAGTGTTTAAATGCTTGTGTTATTCCTGTGTTTTAATTGTAACCACAAACAGCAGTCTGGCTGTTGGAATAAAACAAATAAAAGTGAAATAGAGGTCTGGTGGTGCTGACATCCCAAACACTGGTATCATGGAGACCAAACACAGACGAGGGCAAGCGACACATCTAGAGCTGTAATGGACACGCACGGTCATTAATGTTAACAATGGAAAAAGTGAGAGTGTGTAAAGTCCAACAGAAATCACTCAGAGTCACACACACACACACACACACACACACACACACACACACACACACACACACACACACACACACACACACACACACACACACACACACACTCACGGATCCTCTGTGTACTAGCTGACCTGCAGATCATTCTGTCTGAAACATATGAAAATCAAACCTCATTATCAGGTGCTTGTCTGGCTCTCTGTGTGTGTGTGTGTGTGTGTGTGTGTGTGTGTGTGTGTGTGTGTGTGTGTGTGTGTGTGTGTGTGTGTGTGTGTGTGTGTGTGTGTGTGTGTGTGTGTGTGCGATGCTCATTAGAATTCTAGCCAGAAGGAGCTAGACTACCCCTGTCGTCTCGCACCCCACACACACACACACACACACACACACACACACACACACACACACACACACACACACACACACACACACAGTCCTCCGCACACAAACGCACACTGTTCATTTGAATGTGAAAGAAAGAGGAAAGTCAGACGGAGTCGCGCAGGGCAGGTCACATGCGGAGGGCTGTGTGTGTGTGTGTGTGTGTGTGTGTGTGTGTGTGTGTGTGTGTGTGTGTGTGTGTGTGTGTGTGTGTGTGTGTGTGTGATGGCTCTGATCCAATGTGATACCAGACATAACAATAATCATTAACAGACTGCAGTGGTGGGTGTATATGAGCACACATGCACACACACAGGGCACCACAGAAGTAATTGGTTAAATCCCTGCAATCAGTAGTCAGACACTGCCAAAGTGCCCTTGAGCCAAAGTGTTTACATCTAAAATCAGTATAACAATAATCTATATAAAAGATACATCAAGATTTTTTGATTCATCATGATAAAAAAAACTGTATGACACTTCATTTAGTGCTGCAACAAAGGATTTCTTCTTTTTCTCTTCCTGATTAATCTGCTGATCATTTCCTCAATTAATCATTTGGTCTATAAGTCAAGAGGTTACCGTGGAAATCGGAACACTTTTCTAAGGTGACATCATCAAATGTCACGTTGCATCCGTAGAATTTCTCAAGAACTCGAACCCAAAGCTCACTTGATAGTTGAAGGTTTTTTTAAGATGACTCATGACTTTCGCAACAAACCAGACATTAATCACACGCAAGCAGTCATTTTTCTAAAAGTTGGATTACTTTGTTGGGTTTTTTTATCTTCTTCAGGGGAGCGTTAAAGGTGCTTCAGTGGTTACGATCACTGAGACGACAAGAATCCAGTCTAAAACACATTCAAGGACAAATCTGTGTGTTAGATGAAGTGTGAGATCGAAACCTGCAGAGGAAGAGGATATTGGTGTGTGTGTGTGTGTGTGTGTGTGTGTGTGTGTGTGTGTGTGTGTGTGTGTGTGTGTGTGTGTGTGTGTGTGTGTGTGTGTGTGTGTGTGTGTGTGTGTGTGTGCCAGACATGATGACCCAGTCCAAACAGAGCTTTTCTATAAAACCAGCTCAGCCGGTCCTTACACACACAAACACACACACACACACACACACACACACACACACACACCTGGCTAGACACAACAATGTCTGAATGCTTTGAATGTCTGACCCTGTGTGTGTTTGTGTGTGTGTGTGTGTGTGTCTGGGAAAATCAATTCTACATTAATAAACAATGGTAATGAATTGAAAGCACGCCTCGCTGTGGCTACAGTTTATGTGAATGCGTGTGGAAAAACGGGTCAATATTATGAATAATGCTAATGTATTACACGGACATCTAGAGTTCAATCTGCGTGTGTGTGTGTGTGTGTGTGTGTGTGTGTGTGTGTGTGTGTGTGTGTGTGTGTGTGTGTGTGTGTGTGTGTGTGTGTGTGACTCAACAGGCTGTGGTCTCGGTGCTCTCATTGACCACCTCGTATCGAGCTGCAGCAGTCAGACGTTTTCAGAAAACCAGCTCTGATTAACTCACTGTACACCACCAGACCAGCACCAAAGGTTTGAGACTAGCTGGTTAAGACTTGGTGGAGACCAAACAAGAGCAAAAACAAGAGGGACTATGGGATTTAAATGCATCAGGTGGACACAAGTATGGCAACAATGGGATTATATTGTTGATCTGTGTCAGATGGATGTGTAAATATGCAACTGTTTGCTCATAATGACTTTCAGCATCTCTAAATGACTCGTAATGCTCAAAATGTTAGGTTGATTTTGGTTAGACGTAAGTTGAGTCTTGTTTATCTTTATCACTTCAAAATATTGATTCAAATATTGGCTGACAATGCGAGTCAATCTAACTCCTGACAGGGTCTAAAATCCAACAGAACTATCAATGAGTTACATTATCGATTATGTTAAGGCTTATTTGAGGGCGTGGCCGCTTTGAGTCTCAGGTGGCTAGCTGCTAGCTACCTGTTTTGGCTGCGTTACAGCGTGAATGTATAAAGAGAACTGTACAGTGTTGGAGGCGGGGCTCTGTTCATTCCTATGAAAGTTGTTCAGTTGCACATGAAGCAAATAAAGTGGTATAAAAAGTATGAAAATTAGAAAAAATGACTTAAAAAGATAATATCTGCTGAGTCACAGAGGTCTATTTCCGTATGTAAGTCTGTGGGAAAACGTGTTTTGGGGCCTCATGGCATCATGTGATGTACCTGGAAATTGTAATTCCCCTGTTTGGCTATTATTATGTGCTTCATAGTGGATCTTTAGACACATATGGGTGATGTCACGGAGACTACGTCCACGTCTTATACAGTCTATGCGTGTCACAAGTGCATATTGCTTTGTTTTAAAAGGACACAAGCCAAATAGTTTGCGAGCCATTTCAATAGATAACAGTCACATCTACATTTAAGATTTCTTCGGCACACAATATTATCAATATTGCATTCATTTTAGGATTTCTTTTGTTCAGTCGAATCTCTTTCCAACGACACAAACAGGTGAATCCTTTAATACTTCCTGTTTTCACCGTTCAATTACAGTTGAGCAACACACTGAGGCCTCACAAGCCTCAGCAGAGCGGCAGACAGGAGAAACACCTGGCTTTGAATAGATCTTTTCTTTCTGCTAAAAAGACTCGGCTCAAATCAGCTCAGATCCGCCGCGTGAATCAACTCGCCCTCTCTTGTGTGTGTGAGGAAGATAACCACCGCTTTAGACAAAACAAATCTCTGCAAACACACAAAACCAGATCACTGTGACAAAGCCGTTCAAACGAAGCGCAGCGAGGAGAGTTTCACACACACAAAAAAAAAAAAAAAAGAAAAGACTGAGCAAAAAGGGAGGTGCGGTGAAGCAAAGAATATTTAACCGTCTGGGTATTTCATGTTGGAATTTTTTGCGGTTTACAAAGCAAAAACAGAATTCCTGCTGGTCCAGAAAAAAAAAAAGGCATTCTCAAGTCAACGTTTATCACATGTGACGTCTGGGCGAAAAAAAAAAACACCTAAAAAACAACGCGCACCTGGAAAGTCTGTTTCTCGTTCAGTCTCTGCCGCGGATGACATTCCCATGAACTCAACATCCCGGCCGACGGTGACTTAGAGTCGTGGACATTTCTTTCCAGCATCGGTGTCAGAAATGTTTACCATGAGTGGATCCGTAGGTTGAGTAATGAAGGCCTTAATGCATGGACGGCAAACAAGCTGGGAAACTGGCTTCGTGCCATGCTGGAGCACAAAACGATATGGGCCTCATGTATATATATGTGTGTGTGTGTGTGTGTGTGTGTGTGCCAGCTGGCAAGGCCCACCGTCTCTTCACTGGAATGGGAGTGCGAGGCTGTTGGACACAATGCGGGCAACGATTGGGTTTCGGATGATGCCAGGAATCTGTCAGCTCAGGTGTGATGGGAGCGTTTTTTTTCATATATTTTTTCTTTTTAACTTGTCGGCTTAGAGATCACTTCCTGCAACAAGACTCCATCCATACGTGTCCCGTTCGTAGGAGGCATGAAAAAAAAACGACTTTTTAAGAAGCTCCTTAAACTTTTCAAAGTGAATTATGTCCTCCGTATCTTCCTCTTCTTCATATTTTCTGCAATGAAAAGCCTTTCTGGTTTTTTTAAGGCCTTGTGGTTGAACTGGATCAAGACTCGGCGGAGTCTGACGCGACAATGGTGCAACAGAAACAATATTCAAAGTACAAACCTTGAGCCGAGACCTGAATGAATTATGTTTTTGTTCTTTTACATTTTCTCTTTTTTTGGCATTAGTTCTGACACCTACTTGACTGTACGTTGAATGTCTTCACAATGACTTTAATGGATCATAATTGATATGTTGAGATGAAGTAAATACATTTGTAGGACTTCACAGGTGCTCAAAGTCCAATTTTTCGTTCTCCTTTTAGTTCTGTTTCGTCCTCCTCCAAGATTTAATCAAGGCCCTCTTTTATCACCGCAACCGCTGTGCAGAAACTTTCACTGCATTCCTTAGAATTACGGCTTCTGCAGATGAGAATTGCATTTGCCCTTCTACTGCCACTAACACCATGAGCACAATGCAAGACATTTTTATTCTAGGGCTAATTCACCGTTAAGTCCATAAAATGTGAAAAGAAATCCAGGGTGAAGTTTCACTGTGAGCGGCCTAAAATGCGAAGGCCGGTGTTTTCAGACTTTTTTTCAGTTTTGGGGCATGGAAAATTATAGATTAGCTTAGTGTAGACAAAAAGAGTTAAAAAAAAGATGTGTTTTTTAGATTTAGCCAACTTAGTTTGGATGTAACTTTGGCAGAAATGTGAATAATCAGAACCTCGCTGACGGCAACAAACGGCGTGATTGTGATAGAATGATGTGTGCTTTGAGCCCTAAAACCATTAAATACAGTTGACTGCTGTGTTTGTGTGTTGTTCTAGCCTGCTGCTCTGTCTAGACACACCACAGTGTGTGTATGTGTGTGTGTGTGTGTGTGTGTGTGTGTGTGTGTGTGTGTGTGTGTGTGTGTGTGTGTGTGTGTGTGTGTGTGTGTGTGTGTGTGTGTGTGTGTGTGTGTTTATGACAGTCGGAGAGGGCGGGGGGTTGTTGACGTTGAGGCGGAGCTTGGTTTGCGTCGGGCTGGGAGTTTAAAATAAGAATCGGCTGTGCATTGTGTCTGTGTGTTTTGAATAATTGAATGTATAATGATCATTTTTAGTAATATAAACAGAGAGGCGGAGTCAGAGTGTCGTCTGTGTGTCTGTGTGTGTGTGTGTGTGTGTGTGTGTGTGTGTGTGTGTGTTTATGGATGCAAATGTTGTGGTCCCAGCTGTTTCCTGCAGGCCAGAGGGCAAAGTGAGGCAGACGCAGTCCTCCCTTCAAGTCTATGTGTGTGTGTGAGGGTGCATGTATGTGTGTGTGTGTGTGTGTGTGTGTGTGTGTGTGTGTGTGTGTGTGTGTGTGTGGGGTCAAGCCCACGGTCATGAACGACTATGTCATGTGTTGAGGGGGGGTTGTTGAGAGTATATGCGTGTGGTTTGCCGTCTAGACTCCAGACCAGCTGACTGGAGTGACGTCTAATGATGTAAGGGTGCACGTACATTCAAAATAACAATATATGTGTGTCACTGTGTCAGGAAACAGCCAGCACTGCTCTCGTGATGCCAGATCACCTGCACATTCAAAGAAAATCATATTTTCTGCCACAATATGCAGCTACACACGGCATTGAAATGTACAGGCAACATTTCACTTTAACACTACAGTGTGGTTTTATAACAAAGTAGTTCTAAGCAGATATAAGATCAGTCATTTTAACTCTACACTACAGACATTTCAAAATGTTAACTCGAAGTGCATATTCAGCATATCTGGAGCCTGACAGATTTCCTTTTTCACCGATAAGCTACAACATCCCTCTGATCAGCAAATTGATAATAGTTAAAATAAACAGCATTCAATCTGTCAATTGCTATATTTTAACACCAATGTGATAATTCCCTCTCCGATATCTTATTATGTTACTGTGAAAACATCTACTTAAAACTACTGTATTTATTTAGGTTTCTCGCTAAAAACTACATTTTACAAGATTACATTTGAACACATCATGATAAAGTTAAACATACCTCTACCAGATACTCATTTTTACTGAATAGGGCTTTAACGCATCATACTTAAACCTGCCTTAGACTGGTATGGCTTCATATGTCATTCCTAATCTGTAATCTATAAAAACAAGTCAATTAAACTGGTTTTATCGATGTAATCAATAAATACAGTGAGTTTTAAAACACGCAGGGTCACATTGACCTGAAGAGGTGTTTACTGTTTTAAACCAACAACATAATAAAGACGAAGCTTATCGAAAGCAATAAGGAGTAAAATATAGACAAATATTACCTAACAATACAAATGCACAGACGCAGACTTTAAAAACCAAGCCCCTCCCCCTCCCTGCCTTCTCCTGACCTGACCCCTGACCTTTAGCCCTCCCAGACACCCAGACGGCCTCACTTCACCCCCTCTCGCCGCAGATGCACAGCAACGTTGGTTTCATATGCAAACTAAAAGCCTGCATCAACACAACGAGCATTTGCATACATACATCTGAATATCTGAATATCTGATTTTTTTAATAGCAATTATATGCAATAAATATGAGCGTAGACTGACTCGCTCATATAGGTCTGTTCGGATAATTGTTACATATTTCTTGTCATACAGGATGTCTTCATCAGGCCGGTGCATACAAACAATAAAATAAATACATTTTGATTTAAAGGTTATATATTATCAAAAATCTCCCTGCTGCTTTAACATAAAAAGTTAATTAAACAACAGCAAAACAACTAAAAAAGTGCAGGTACTAAGTTCAATTTAAATTCTGCAACACAAACAAACAACTTAATTCAGTTAGAGATGAACTACTTTAATATCTTGCAATTTTATTTATTATTTTTTAGAAACTAACCCCGGCTCACACTGGTTAATGGTGACTTTCTTTGACACTCTAAGCTCTGCGATTGGCAATTGACTACAGTAACCTTTTGGCCCAAGAGTGGCAAAAGCAACTAGAAAGAAAAGGATATTTTTGTCTCACAGAAACGGGTAAAACGAGGTTGCTAAAGCTGAAAATTGGCAATATGTTTGCTTGAAAAGTAACTTAAAATAAAGTAAATAAATCTATTATCAAAATAGTTGTAAATCAAATAACGTATTGTTTCAACTCTAATTAAAATACATCAATAATAGTGCAGCTCATTCCAGTTTCAACCAAGACATAAATATACTTTATTTTTTCAACAACATGACATCTTGGCATTTACGATCTATTCCGCATTAGCCCCTGACACTGAGCACTTAAAGGGTAAACTGGAGAAATCAACAAAGAGCCAAGAGACACTCTTTTACTTCACATATAATCAGATGTTAATGTGATCATTAAGAAACTAGACAGTCCTGCGCCGACTTCCCCTGGGCCAGACTAATTAATGAAAGACAAGACGCGGCTGCTTTGGACGACATAAATAGACCACAATTGAAGTATTTAGAAGAACCAGACACGCAGGTTTTTTTTTTCTGCCTCAGACCAATTAATGAAAAACAAGAGACAATTATTTTCCACGTTGTCGCATGACACTCTATGCATACAGCAGGCAGACAGTCATCGCCTTTATTTATAGCGCAGCCTCTCGGTCCTGAGACGGTCTCTGTGTGGGTTCATTCACACTGCGAGACAGACATGTAGGGCCGGCTCACTTCAGACTAATTAATGGGACAATATGGGTCCGACAGACTACATGGGCCTCAGCTGAACACTGTCTTGTATGCAGATTATATGCATGGAGCACACACACACACACAGAGACACACACACAAACACACACAACCCCCCCCCGAAGTGACTATGACCTTGACCCGTAGACGCACACTGCTGCATGCATCTACATACATATATGCATACACCAGGATGATGACTTTTTATTCTGGTTTCTGTGTGTGCTGTTATTGGTGTCTAGACCCAGAAAACAATGACCAGCTGAGAGGTTGAATGTGAGGCATGAAGGAAGTGAGAAAGGAAGAAGGATGTAAGGAAGGAAGGGGATTAGGAGCTTAAAAGGAGGAAGAATATGGTAGAAAAACATTAAAGACAGTAGAAACTTAAGTATATTTCTTTTCGCCATTCTGCATTCCCATTCAAAATGTTTCTTTTAATATTTTCAGGGTTTATTAACATAGAAAGACGGAACTTTGTTTCTGAGAAATCTGGTTTGGCATTTTTGATGGTTTTAGATACTATATACCCATGAGCCTACAAAACAACAGAACACAGCGCCATAGTTGCTAAATTAATTCAAAGTTGACCCAGAATTTGTAAAGCTACTATGAGAAACTGTAATTTTGTGGTGATTTTGGCAACCCTGTGGACAAAAGCAGCAGTGTTTCCAAGCACCAGAGTCCCTTCAGAAAACATCTCATTTTACTGCAGCATGAACCTACAGTCTTGAAGGTCATATAAAGGCATCAGTATTAAATTGAGACTGTTTCATAACCAGTTAAAAGTTCCTCACAGTAACTTTAAAAGTCCATTTTAATTAACTTTCTTTGTTTAGTTTTGTCAGCACTGCTGTCTTTAGTTTCCACCTGCCTTTAGCGGAGTTCAGAAATGTATTGTGACAACTGGAAAGGCTCCTCCCTGCACCAACAGCTACTATCGACGTGCTCTTGAGCAACTGCTCCGCTGAGACCGTGGCTGTATACTGGGCAACTCCCAGTGTCATGTGGTGTATGAAACTGGCAGACAAAAAGAAGGCAGCTGAGTCGACTTACTGTGGGTAAATCATTTCTTCTGAGACAAATTACTGTCTGTTCATAATACACAAGGATTAAAGCGTTTCTGGCTCTGGGACGATGCCAGCTGTCAATCAAAGAACAAAAAAAACCAAAAAACTGAAACACAAAAGGCAGTTTGATCCACACAGGCTTTGGTAAACATACATTATTTCTACCGCTCTTATTCACTGCCAGAGAAGGCAAATGTGGAACAGATTTTTTTTTAAATAATTTTTACAAATCCTCAACTGACTATCACAACATCACACACGCAGATACACACAGACAGGAAATTAATAGAAGGGGAAAAAAGGCAGACTAACACATGTGCATGTACGCGCACAGAGCACTGAGACAGCCAGACACACAGAGAGGTTTACATAATAAGTCTAGGAGGACCGCCAGAACAGACTCAATCATTTAATTTCCATGATTCACTGAGTGAGAGAGAAAGAGAGACACAGCGAGAGACAGAGAGAAGGAGAGAAACAAAGAAAAAACAATCAATGAGAACTAAAAGACAGAGACAAGAAACACAAACTGTTGGCCTTGTTTGGAAAGAATAACACATAACTGAACTCTTATTTCACCTCTTGGTTTTGGAGCGCTCAGTTTTCACATGGATTTGTTGAAACATCTCTTCCTTAAGCACAGTGATGGAATGTAAATGTCCTTAATTGTGTTTAAGTACAATTTTGAGCTACTTGACTTGAGTTTTTCCATTTAATGCTACTTTATACTTCTACTCCACTACAATTTGGAGGCAGATTGCAGATTAATACAAAATATAATCCATAAATAAATGATGATGTATTATCATAGATTAAACTACCCAGCAGTAAATATGACAATTATCCCGACCGTTACCATCTACAACATTAAAGTAATGAACACATTTGAGTCACTATAATTCAGCAATATAATAAATGAATCTGATATGGGTAATCCTGCGTAATGAGTTATTTTACTTTAAGTACATTTTGATGCTTCAGATTTGGAATGTAGAACTTTATTTTTTGCATTATTATTAGTATTTTTACATTGTGGTGTAACGGACCGTACAAATCCCCCCCACTAAATACAGTTTAAACATCATAGCATGAAAAAATAAAGTTTTATAGTTGATCGTTATGTAAAAAACACTCAATCGGGAGATCTGCATTAATGCTTTCTGGTCGCCGAGCCATTATAAAACCATAAATCCATTTTTAAAATCGACAAGAGGAGAGCTAGTAACGTTGGCAGCACCGGCGCTAACAGCCAACATATAGAGGTTTCATTTAGTTACATTATGATGGGTTTATGCTCTGTTTATTCAAAAATTAGTATAAGGCGAAGAAGGTAAATTATAACGTTATCATGATGTGTTCACATGTCATCTTGTAAAATATAGTTTTCGCAAAGAAACTTGAATAAATACAACAAAATGTTTTTGCTGCAATATAAAATAGATATTAGAGAGGAAGTTATGACCTGCTTACCTTTATAACACTAACTCTAAACAGCTAATATTATATAATTAAAACTACTAATGCTAAGATTATTTTCCTAATCTTTTCCTATGTCCTTATCATTTGAATTGTGTGTTTTTATGCAAATAACCACATATATATGCTGACTTTAGGGTCGTTTACATACAATTTTGGGGCGGTGTTTGAAAAATAATTGTTTGGTGGCAGATACAAAAACAGTTTTTGGCCGATATGGCTTATCAACAATCTGCAATCATTATCAGCAGCAAAACAAAGCAACCGGTGCATCTCTAAAAGATATATCTGCTCCCTTCTTTTCGGTTGATGTGATCCGTGACTCAAAACCGTGACTATGTTGGATAACTATCTATCAATAGATCCCAAACATTATACCAAAATAAACTGACAACAATGACAAAAAAAGAGCAGTATAAGAAAACTAAACTTCCAACACTGTTCAGTTACACTGTGTGCCCGAATTGACATGTCTTCCCATTGTTGTGTCTTCTTGACAGCGCATTAAAATGGTGTAAAAGTCGCTTGTTCCGGTGAGCGATCAAAGACAAAGTTGCGTGCAGGTTGCCTCAGGATGTAGCTCTGCACCACAGATATGCCGTCAAAAAGTGGAACTGAATTTTTTTTTTTAAAAAGGCTGCTGTTCTTGTTTTTCATACACTGATTAGTAAACATCATTTCCGTGTCACATGGGAGACAGGATGTGAGCAGCGATGTTTGTGACACATGACAGTGACAGAATGACACATGACAGTCACAAAGCCGGAGATCAGCTGTTAGATGATTTCTTTTTTTTTTCAAGCTAAAAATAAAGTAAATATTGTTGACTGTTGGTGCTTTTACAAAGACATTGGCCCCTATTTAACAAAAACAAGAAGTGGATGATGTGATCTCCACACGGAAAAAGACATCTACAACATTAGCACGTCGTGTCTCAAACGTAGGTATAGCTGTTTCTATTGGATGTGGTTTGGGCTGATGAAATGCCTGAAAATACCTCAGGTAAGATTGTTTGTGAGGATTTTTTTTTCAGATTTAATAAAAGTTTAATATCTTTAACTGCTCTCCTCATTTCTTTCAGGTTGCATCAACAAGTTGTCAACAAAAACTAGGATCTCAACTGACCCTTCCCTAAGCCCCGCCCAGCTTCAGAGCTACCACAGAGCCCACACTGTCACTAACTGTACTCACTAAAAATATATCATATCATTTTAGGATAAAAGGAAATGCCAATTTCAGAGAGAAGCAGACAAAAAAGGTCTACAATATATAGAAGAATATATTGAGGCTGGCAAAATGATTCAGCAGCAAAAACAGGTTAAAAAGATAGAAGCTAAAGCTACGGTTCACAGTGTAAAAGTAAAGAACCACATCATCTGTGGATCGAGGCAATAAAATTAAGGAACAACACTGTTCCTGTGAAGCCAAGTAGGTCTTTATTCACTGTTAAAATCATTAAAAAGCAAAAGCAGCAAGTGTATACATTCAGTATACCGTCTAACGCAAGTTAATGATACGCTAACATACTCTGCTAATGTTAGCTCCACAGGATTTTAGGTAGAAAAGCAACGTTTTGAAAATTTCCTTCCATCCTCTTTGGGTAATGAGTATCACTATTACACAACATTTAACAGTGACTAGCTCAAAATCCACTAAACCGGCCTGAAAATGATAGAAAACCTGAAACGATTACACAAGAGTTTATGTATCAGAGACGATTAGTTGTTGGAGATGACCAATGCTACGATTTGATTGGCCGGTCTGCATTTGAAGGACGAGACTTAGCAGAATGTTGAAAGCTGAACCAAAATGAAAGGTATCAGTATTTCAAAAGTAGATTCAATACTGGAATCAGGTTAAATAAAAAAAACCTTTAAACCCAGATGCCAAGTACAGGTTGTGTGTCTTGCTCATGGGTACATGAGTTGTTGCAGGGATCAAACTTGTGACTTGACATTAACAGGAATGTGTGCTAACCAGAATGTAAAAAAAAAAAAAAAAAAGCCCAGTCACAGCAAGTCCTCCCGACGCCGCAGACTCCCCCCTCCACTTCAGGAACACTCTGACTCTTTTCCTCGAATTCAATTATCAAAATAAATACCGCTACCCTCCAGCTGAACTCACACACACACACACACACACACACACACACACACACACACACACACTCAGACAACATTTATGTTGGCTACAGAGACAGACTGTGGAGGTGTCGATGACTGCCAGACATGTAGCAACAAATGTAGAAGGAAACCAAGCTGCTGGTAGGAAATGATTCTTATGAACTGATACAAGCGATGACTTCACCACACAGACTCACGCACACACACACACACACACACACACACACACACACACACACACATGGCTGGCCTGTGAGTAACGCTGATGTCATGTGCTTTGACTAGCAATGTCTGCCGCTCAGAACAGATGTGTTTTTGCATATGTGTGTGTTGCTCTTGTATGTCAGAGGGTGTAACAGGCATTTGTAAGCCTGCAATTACAACTTCACAGATCCAGGTGAGGGGTGAGGCGCGGGACAGGAAGAACAAGACGGGGGATTGATTCATTCATTAATTGACTGAATTGGTAGGTCTGTACATAAAGTCTACTATTTTACATAAATTCAACCCATGGAGCATTTTAGTCTGTTAAGAAACTGTGGAAATAGTGGAACAGCGCCGTGCTTGTGTTCTACACGTGATGCGAATAGCCTAGAACGCCTATAGCCTCCTTATACGCGACGTGTAGAAAACGCAAAGCGAAGTAGCGACGGTGTTCCTTTGTAATGCTGAAGTCTGTTGCGTCTTGGCTTGCTGCCTGGGATGTCCTAATTTATCCAAATTCAATTACTTTGAATTATTTAAAAGCTTTTAATCCAACTATTGCAGGTGCCATATGGCCCATATGTTTCATGTTTTAATTACATTTTATTTTATTTTGTTTAATTCATATATTTTAATTTTTTTACTTATTCTATTTATTAAGTTTTATTTTATTTATTTATTTATTTATTTATTTATTTATTTATTTATTTATTTATCTTATTTATCTTATTTATTTTATTTGTCAAGGATATATGTGTTTATGCTCGGACAACATTCCAAGAAAAATCTTTGTGGTTTAATTTGACCATATATGAATATATTGAATTCCTGATTTGTTCTGTTTTGTTCCTTTAAAAATAAAAAATAAAGCGGGAAAAAACAAACATATAACAGCATAGAGTGAGCTGACCTTTTTCTTAAACCATAACTCAGCTAGTTGGGTTGCTATGGTTAGTTAGCTAAGTGCTATAGTTGTAGCTATAGCTAGCTATTTCGCTTTCGATTTCTAGATTAGAAATGCTGATTACAAATAACTCTTATTTGTTACAGATTTGTTTCTTCATGCTTGATGTTTATCAGGTCTCACGTTTGATATCAGATCAGATGTCTGTTATAAACTGAGGGCCTTTTCCACCTAGATATGGATCTATTTTTAACGTATTCTGAAGCAAAGACCCAGGGAAACACTGGCGTTCCTCTCATGTCTGCGTCGTCCTTTGATCACCACATCTCAAGTGTATAACGTGGATTATCCTGTGTTATACTTTCCTCCACTATGTCTTTCATCTTCCCTGTCACACTCCACTGCATAATGCCCAATACAGCTGGACCGATGCCGTAAAACATAATCTTGTTTTATACACAAACCCGCCAATGCATCATTAGTTTCAGCCTCAAAAAACCAAGGTTTCTTTATCTTCGAGCCATTTTTTCTGCTTCTTTTCGGTGTATTTTCTTTGCTGACATCCTTTTTTCTTAAAGTTTTGACATGTTCCTTTTTCCCTCCCTTCTCCGTCTCCGCAGTACTCTCCCCCCCTCTCTCTCTCTCTCTCTCTCCCCTCACTTTTGGTTTATCTGTTTCCCTCCCTCTGTCCTCCAGACTAAACACCATGTCTGCTCTCAGACAGAGGAATTGTGTGTGTGTGTCTGCTTGCATTCTTATCTTGCATTTCTGTTACAAGTCCAGGCAATTTGCTGCGTTTCACTGAATGATTGCTATTACTGCTACCACTATAAACATTCCACCTGTTTAGATTCATGTGGACATACTGAAGTGTACATTCGGTCACTTTGGTTGCAGGTATTTAACCTTTACTGGCAAGCCTCAATAAGCATCTGCTTAGGACAAATGCCATTTCAAGTATAGCTGCATGGTAAATAAATGACTGATGACACCAGCATGAACCCTTGGCACACATGATGAGGGGGAACACATTACTCACTGTGTTCTCAGCCATCGTTTCTTCCAAATCTAAAACTGGAAAAATCATAATAAGCCTGTCAAAATATCTCCGCACCCGGTCCAAGAAAATCAAGTTTCTAAATAAATCTTAGGTTCAAAAAAAATAAAAAGGCAGTTGAGTCACGAGTCATGCTTCTTGTTTGTGTCTGTAACATTTTCAAAAGGGATTGTCAAGAGACACTTCATCGTCATAACGCTCTTTTTAAGTCAGTCACTGGTTCACATCTGCATATTTTCCTCTCTTGAATCACACACAGCAGAGTAAACTGAACTCACACAAAGTAGTCTGGCTTCATGAGGCTAGACTTACTTCTATTCCATTATAAGTAGTTTTAAAAAATGTATATTAATAATATATTCATCATTTGCTGGATTCATTGATTAATTGCTGGATACACACAGACATCAATGGTATATAAAATGTCAAATTGTGACTTAACACTCCAAAAACCTAAACATTTTTTGTTAGTTTAGAGCTACAACGATTAGTCCGTTAATGAATCTATGACTGTTATGATTATTATTCCAGCAGACTTCAGCCGGCTGATCTGACCAAACAAGACGTTTGAATTCAACACCTTGAACTGGGTGAACTGGGAAATATAGATTTTGTTGACTTGTCCAAACTGTTGAAATCTTGCCCGTTTTTTCCGCTCTGAGTCTGTCTGAGTCAACCCTGCTGGTGACCTCAGCTGGACACACACACACACACACACACACACACACACACACACACACACACACACACACTTTTCATCTGTGACCTTTCAGCATTAGGACTGTATACCTGCCAGCATGGGTTTGTCCCCAATGGGAGTTGAACCCCCAACCAACCCATGTAGGTTATTTCCTTACATTTAACCAACAAGCACACATTTAATAAAAAAAAAAAAAAGAAAAGTACACTCATATATAAACACACTGCACACACACACATAAACACAGGGCTTTCCCCGAACACTCACACACACACACACACACACACACACACACACACACACACACACACACACACACACACACACATGGCTAGACAGACGTCTGGCTTTGCTTTGCTCGAATGACGAAGCGGCGACAAAACTTCCACCTTCCCCCGACCCTCTGTGTGTGTGTGTGTGTGTGTGTGTGTGTGTGTGTGTGTGTGTGTGTGTGTGTGTGTGTGTGTGTGTGTGTGTGTGTGTGTTTCTTTTTTTTTCTTTCCTTAAAGGATCAAAAGCAGACAGAACAAATCACACTATTCATCCAAACTCATTGCTTTCATAGGAAATTATTTAAAAATAAATTAAAAAAAAAAAAAAAAAAAGCTTGAAAATGATGTTAATGGGATAAAACAGAAGGTTTATTCAGTGTGTAACAGATTGGGAACGCTTGAGGGTTTTGGTTCAAGTCCCCCTCCAAAAAAAGACCTTGTTAATCAGGAATGTTTTGTTTTTTATACATATATATATATATATAAAAATGAGTGAATACAGGGTGTGTAAGGCTTTCCACAGTCCTGCTTTCAAACATGTAGAGACAGAGAGAAGTCATTGATTGAATAGAAAAGGAAAGTAAAGACATAAAGTGGTGTAAATGTGGAGTAAATGTGGAGGTACTCACTGATCTCCATGCTCTGCAGGGAGGTGAAGCGTTTGCAGTTACAAGTACAGGAGACATTGGTGGAGGTGGCGTTTGTAACACCCATCAAGTTCAACATCTAAAGCTCCCCAAACACATCAGACATTCATACTCCGGACGAGGGAGGAAGGCTGGAGAGGAGAAGAGGAGTTCAACACAAAAAAAAAAAAAGAAAGAAGAGAGAGAAACACATGAAACTCCCCCTTTAAAAAAAAAAAAAAACAGAAAATCCTCCCTTTTTCTTGGTTTTTTTTTTTCCTCTCCTTCCTCCTGTCTCGGTTCTCTCCTCCTCCTCCTCTCTTCTGTTTCTCCTCCTCTTCTGATATCTATCTATCTGTGTATTGATCTGTCTGTCTGTCGGTGCAGCAGTGAAATGGAGTTGAAACGCTGCCACAGAAAAGGAAAAATTGTAGTTCAATCAAGCGCAAAGTCCTGGTTTCCTCCTGGAATTAGGGTTGAATGGTTCCGTGTTTTCAGCCGAGGAACCGGCGACTAAAACCTCTAACGGAGGTCTGTCTGGTCCCTCTGCTCCTCCTCCTCTCTCTCTCTCTCTCTCTCTCTCTCTCTCTCTCTCTCTCTCTCTCTCTCTCAGTCTCTCTCTCTCTCTCTCTCTCTCTCTCTCTCAGTCTCTCTCTCTCTCTCTCTCTCTCTCTCTCTCTCTCTCTCTCTCAGTCTCTCTCTCTCTCAAGGGATTTCTCAGTCTCTCTCTCTCTCTCTCTCTCTCTCTCTCAGTCTCAAGGGATTTCTCAGTCTCTCTCTCTCTCTCTCTCTCTCAGTCTCTCTCTCTCTCTCTCTCTCTCTCTCTCTCTCTCTCTCTCTCTCTCTCTCAGTCTCAGTCTCTCTCTCTCTCAGTCTCTCTCTCTCTCTCTCTCTCTCTCTCAGTCTCTCTCTCTCTCTCTCAGTCTCTCTCTCTCACTCTCTCAGTCTCTCTCTCAGTCTCAAGGGATTTCTCAGTCTCTCTCTCTCTCACTCTCTCTCTCTCTCTCTCTCTCACTCTCTCTCTCAGTCTCTCTCTCTCTCTCTCAGTCTCTCTCTCTCTCTCTCTCTCTCTCAGTCTCAAGGGATTTCTCAGTCTCTCTCTCTCTCTCTCTCTCTCTCTCAGTCTCTCTCTCTCTCTCTCAGTCTCTCTCTCTCTCTCTCTCTCTCTCTCTCTCAGTCTCTCTCTCTCTCTCTCTCTCTCACTCTCTCTCAGTCTCTCTCTCTCTCTCTCTCTCTCAGTCTCTCTCTCTCTCTCTCTCAGTCTCTCTCTCTCTCTCTCAGTCTCTCTCTCTCAGTCTCTCTCTCTCTCTCTCTCTCTCTCTCTCTCTCTCTCTCTCAGTCTCTCTCTCACTCTCTCTCTCTCAGTCTCTCTCTCTCTCTCTCTCTCTCTCTCTCTCTCTCTCTCTCTCTCTCTCTCTCTCTCTCAGTCTCTCTCTCTCTCTCTCTCTCTCTCTCTCTCTCTCAGTCTCTCTCTCTCTCTCTCTCTCTCTCTCTCTCTCTCAGTGACACTGTCTCTCTGTCTCTCATATCCATGTTTGTTCCACCACAGTGCCCACAGAGAGGAAGGAAACAGCAGATAAGCAGAATAAGGAGGATGATAAATCCAGTCACTTTTATTTAAATCATTTAGATCATCCCCCAGAGCATGGCCTAATATCCTAACAAGCTGTAAAAATAAAACTTACATGGAAAATATGATCTAATACCAAGATGACAAATAATTCACATTGTGGATGTATACATAAGAGAGAGAAAACAATCTCCTATAATCTACGATAATAAATATGATGCTCTGAGCTCTATGTACAGCTTATATTAAATTTAAGTTTTTTTGAGCACAGTTGATTTATTCAAGAGCACAAATTAGCAACTCTGCTCTTGAATTAACTAATTCATGCTCACAGGCTTTTTTAGAAATGACTTATTTGTGCTCACAAATTATTAAATTGTAGCCCGCATGAATGTCTAATTCATGTACTTATTTAATTAGTGCTCCACAACTACTACATTTTGAACATAATTTCAATGAACTAACCAAAACATGCATGAATTGTGCTCTGGATTTAACAGAACATAATGTTAAACAGTCAAGATTTGAATAAGTGTTTATGACACATCATTTTGCCAAAAATAAACTCCCACTGCAGCTCATGGTCCACTTATTAGCCTTTTCCGGAGCTTTCAACAGAACAAAAAAAGACCCTCCTTAAAGGATCAACGTGGATTACGATAAAGCCCCCTGTAACAGTGCTGTGAAATGTTTCTTAGCGTAGTGGACACTATGGGTATTGCAATTTCCCCGGTATCGTGACGCATCGTGGCCCAACAATCATTAATCAAATACATAATCATCAGGAAATGAGTGGTTTTAAATGGTTGAATACATTCTCTTTGAATCTGATGTCACAAATCCCCCAAATTCAATGTATTATTATGATTAATAGGCTGAAAACTCACCTCTTCAAGAAGTACTACCCGGAGCCTTCCTCGTAGCACTTATTGCACTCGTATTAGTTGTTGCACTCACTGTATTCGTATCAGTTCGCTGCACTTATTGAATTTGTATTAGTTTACTGCACTTATCCTATTCGTAGTAGTTTGTAGCACTTACTATATTCGGATTAGTCTGTTGCAATTATTGTTTTCCTAGTAATCTGCCTCTGCACTATACTTTTGCTCTGGTTTATGCTTTGAGATGCTTGTTTAAGAAAGGAGATGCACTTATGACTTCTGGTGACTAGTAGTTCTCTTGAATACCTATGTTGAATACACTTCCTGTAAGTCGCTTTGGATAAAAGCGTCTGCTAAATGACTGTAATGTAATGTAATGTAATGATTAAATCCATTCATGTGCGCCGGGATCCAAAACTACCGTGCTGTGTTTGGATAGTACTCGCTACCTCGACTGTTTGGCTCATTTTCTGTAACTTGTGTAGCATGAAACTATGGTGGAATAAGTAAGCTAGATAGCTACTAAATAGCTGCTAAATGACTTGATGCATCATCCACGCACTCTTGTTCTAGCGTAGGAAAACACATTGCTATTGTCGCACGTTCGGCTCATTTTCTGTAACCAGTGTAGCATGAAACTATGGTGGACTTAATTAGCCAACTAGCCAGCTTCTAAATGAGCGAAATCAAAAAACTTGATGCATCATCCACACACTCTTGTCACAGCGTAGGAGAGTATATTGCTATCGACACACGTTCAGGTCATTGTTCTATAACCTGTTTAGCATGAAATCATGGAGGAATTAGTAAACTATCTAGCTAACTTGCCAGCTGCTAAATGAGTGAATTCAACAACTTCATTCACACCAAAGACTCTTATTCATACTTTTGTTGTAAGAAAACATATCTATTGTTACATAATCCACCAATCAGAGAAGACTAGTGCTAGCCAATCACAGCACAGTAGAGCGGAACTAGGCGGATCACTTTGGGAAAAAAATAACGCTTTTTAACATCAAAACTTTGTTGACCAGGCAAAATATAAATGATCAGCATGTATAACGAAATCATTTAACTCTGTGTACACTTACTAGCTGTTTTTTTAGCATCATCTCATGGTCTTCATCAGCAAACACCTTTTAATTTAATTTCCTATTGCTACAAAAACTTGAGATTTATTAGAATAAACAACTAATTGGTTCACACAGATTATTAAAGTTTGTGAGAAATTCTTAATTAAAACAACAGAAGTTTGTTAAAGTCATATCACAAAGCGGTTACACTGGAAGAACATTACAAATTCAACCGGCTCACACTACACTCAACGTCTACTTTTATTTTTGTCTGATTTGTCAGATCCAGTAAAGCACTGCAGCTGTTTCAGAGTCAGCTGGGTATGATAGTTCGCCAGACTAAATTGATTTAGACAACTTTTAAAAAGCTATGAGTTGGCCTTCGGTGGAAAAATGACACACTCTTGGCAACAGCCTGACAATAAAAGCTCTACACTGGAGTTGTGTTGCTTTATTCAGCCTTATTTGAAGGCCCAAATAGCATATCATATTGTTAATATGTTGCCAAAATATAAGCGCCCGCCTTCTTATTTCACTTAAACATGCTTAATTGACATGCAGGCAAAAACACATTAAAGGGGGACTTCGGTGTTTTTCCACCGAAGTCTATATTATATATATATTCTCCCATGTTTTTGTGTCTAAGTGATTAATGTTCATATATATAGTATATATATACAGTATATATGACATTATGGAAAGAACCAAACAGTAAAATGAAACGTTATTCTTAGTCTGTTTGTTATTGTGTCATGTGACTTGTTGCCGGTCACGTGACACAAGAATAACAGATTTTTCTGAACAAACATGAGTGAAATTTGGCAGTGGATTGCCGGTATAAAAACAAAACATTTTTATTTTTCTGGAGGGTCTTTTCCATAATGTTGTCAGACACAGACAACATTACAACATTTAATGAAAGCACATTGACGATGAGGACTTGTCTGAAGCTTTCTCCCTCAATAAAAAAATAGTTGTGAAGGGTAAAACATATCGAAGTTACCCTTTAAGAACTTGAACATTTAAAAAAAGTGTATTCAGATATTGAACTTTTAAAATATTCATAAACCCAGAAGTGCTTTAAAGGCTGACTCCAAATATTAAATGTTAGTGGTGTGTGTGTGTGTGTGTGTGTGTGTGTGTGTGTGTGTGTGTGTGTGTGTGTGTGTGTGTGTGTGTGTGTGTGTGTGTGTGTGTGTGTGTGTGTGTGTGTGTGTGTGTGTGTGTGCATGTGTAAGTTCTCGTCTAGGTGTGTGTGCAGGGGATCGACAGAACCAGACGCCATTACGTCATCTCTGTGATTGACAGGCCCCAGGGACCAATGGGGCGAGACTGTAACAGCATGTCTCATCTGAGTCAACTTTCTAATTAGGTCTGCTTGAGTTTATAGCTGCATGTTGAAGTGGTTTTATTGGCCAGCTGGACTCACCAAAGCCCTCATCTTGTAGAGAGAGAAAATTATATGCAACCCCAATTCATTGCTCAAGGTGTAAAATATTTTTTTTATATATAACTTTTGCAAGAAAAGAGTAACAATCTGTTTTCCATCTATTTATTCTACTTATTAAAGGGTCCGTTCAAAGAAATAACTAAATCAAATGTCAGTTTCCAGTATTTTCTAGCCAAAAAGAAACAGGGCACTGCTTCTAGGAAGACCCATTGCAGAAAAATATCAGAAAATGTATCCAGAAAATGTGTGAAAAATGTGTTAGAAATGTCTTAAAATGATGTGAAAAAATATCCGAAAGATATCTGAAAAAGTCTGAGAAATGTCAGAAAAATTATATATAAAAACCTAGTATTATCGTTTTTAATCACCACCAAGAAATCTCATAAAATCTTGTTTTAGTGTCACATGAGTTCAAATTGAATTGTCCAATAGAACTTGACAGGCGGACGTCTGTGTACGCCAACCTGCTTGTGTCTTCCTCACTGATTCAAACAGAATGGAATGGTACCACCTTTCAGCCAAACGTAAAAACAAAAAGATAAAGTACAAATTACATCCACTTTCATTTTAATAGGATTGCAGGATATCAGTCTATCCACTTTATAAATAAAATGCAAAAGTGTAAAAGAGTGTTTTGGCACTCTGCTGCCCCCTGCTGGACTCCGGCGGCACTGACACAAGTGATACCACCAGGCCTGAGCGCAGAGGCCGCACAAAATTATGGTTCCACTTCTTCTGCTGGTGTTGGATCGTCTAGAGAAAGATTCTGGATCATCTTTCAAGAGACAAACTAGAACATTTTCTCTCAAAGTGCATCTGATTTCACCCAACTAATGATGTTTAGCAGGTGGTGTTCACCATGTTTAAACGTCTTAGTTTAGCGTGTCATCATGCTAACATTAGCTAATTAGCAAAATAATTAGTCTGTACTAATCTTTGGGCCAATCCATCCAGTAGATGTTGAGATCTTTTAGGTCAGGAGACCCTTAGAGTTAAAAAGAATAATGAAGATTAATTGCTAAATAGACAATTGCACTTAATTCCATGACGATCCCTCCACCCAAAACCAGAAAGTCAGCAGGTTTCATCCTCTTAGGAACATTCTCTGTACAAAACTTCATGGAAACCCATTTAATTCAAAGATGCTGACGTATTTCAGTCCATCACTTTGGTCCAGACCGACCAAACCGCCATCCCTAGAGTCGTGCTGCCAGCGTGGATAGAAACTGAAGAGGGGGCAAATAGCCTACTCGCCACAATTGGATTGATTTAGCAGCAGGACCGTTTAAGGTAATTTAAACACATCTACATGAGGATAAGATTGAACCAGCTGTGACAAATGACCGACTGTTTATTTCCCCCCCTCCCACTGAACCCAAAGTAAATTGAACCAAAAGTGAATTAGTGGAGCTGCAGGGAAACAGTGGAAGACAAGATGTATCAATAATGACTGTGGGGGGAAGGTAAGTCTCGTGACCTTATCAATACCTCTTTGTGTTTGAGACAGGTGATATATTTCGGCACGTAAAATACTAGAATGCCAAAATTAGCATAAGGAATTAGCATTGGCTATTTAAAACAAGGGCGCTGGCATACCTAAAACTGAGCTTGTAAAAAGAAAAACAATATTCACACATTTTAAATAGCAGCCTGCAAAAAGAAACAAGTCTCAAAGCAATTAAAAAAAAGATAAGTTGGTTATTAATTCATACGCCTTCTGGGAGTTATACAGCGTTAAATACACACTTTTATTAGGGTACCCAAAGTATTTTTATTATACTTATATTTTATTAGACAATTTAAGTATAATAAAGTGTCCCGTTTAATATTTTCCTTGTATTTTGTTGAACTTTGGTGCGTCGTCTGACCCTAGTTGTAAAACAAACTGCCTCCGGTAGTTCAGCACATACTATTTGTTCAATTTCCTCATAGGCCTAGTTTTTTTTGTTTCATGTAGTAAAAGACAAACAGACTGAGCTCCTCTGTTTGTCTGTGTTGCCTTGGCAGAGGCAGCAGGCTGAGACTGATAGCCGACCTGGCAGTGAGTCAGTTCACCGTCTAAAAAAGGCTGAGTCACCAAAACGGACACCCAGGTGTGGTCATCCTTTGTCTCCGTCTCTTTTTTCTTTCTCTCTTTATCGCACCCATGTCTTTGAAGAATGAAGCGGGATGAATCACCGGGTCCTGGTCTCGCTCTCTCTCTCCCCACTCGTCTGTCTCTCGTTGAGAATGAGTGTATCCATTTATCATTGTCTTTTTTTTTTTTGGGTGCTCAGACTGAAAATGGCATTGGTCTCAAAAGAAGGGGCTGTTGGGGAGGAGTGGTGGAGGAGTGTGTGTGGGGGGGTTGTTTTCTGGAAGCGGTGGGAAGATGAAATACAATCCAGGAAGGCCGGTTTGAGTAATAGATCCCTGAGTTTGGAGGCTTATCAGACGCCACACAGCTGTTTCCAGCGCCGTGACACAGGATTTTACGACGCATTTATCACGGCGGCAATCATTATTATCCTCAACCTTGATGATTGTGAGATAAAGAGGCAGAACTATGGACCTCGCACTACAAAGTTGTCTACCAGGAAGGTTCCACTCATATTTGATTGCAACCCCCCTAAAAGTACAATTAAATTGCTAAAGATTTGTTTTCATCTGTCAGAGCTGCGTTGCCATGGAGCCCACACTGTCACTAATTGCGCTCACTAATTTTCAGGAAAAGCATTACAATTGTAAAACAAAAACATGGATGAATCTTGAATTACGGCCGTCCACAAACAAATGGGTGTCGTCACCATGACTACGTCCACTTCTTAAATACAGTCCGTGCATATTACTTACATATTTTACCTCACATTATCCACATCGTTTTTCTTAGTTCTGGCCTCATTTTGGCGATGGTTTAATGGCAATCGACTGGAGAATTAACACCACCAACTGTTTAGATCTCAATGTCCCCTCTGCTTCTAATTTTCGCGTAACAGTAGTGGAGGTAAACACACATTAATTCACATTTTCTTTTGCCGTTTTTTATTTATAATTGAAAACCCTAAAATCAAAACAGCTAAATCAAAATCACCCATCTTTCATTTTGTCATTTACACTAAACTTTCTTGCTCTCACATGTCAACATTTATTCTGTGAAAGAAGTCCTTCAGCAGTCAGTTTTGGACTTTTTTGTCATCTTTTTAAAGTCATGTTTGATGTCAGGAAGCTGCGTTTTTTTTTTCCTCTATAACATTTTCTATATTCTTTGTCTTTTCATTTTCATCCATGTGTTCATATGGTTATCTACCTCCTCCTCCGTGTTTTCACACTGTGTCAAAACGGTTTCATTCTTGTTGTTTCACTGTTCTCTCTTTCCCTGCGTGTCTCACATTTCCACTGGTCTCCATCTTTTTTTCCTTTAATTCTTTACTTTCCGTGTCTCTATCCTCACCCAAATCCCTCACGCTGTATATTTTTTTCCCTCCCACTTATCCTCCTGCTTCTCTCCTTCGTTTTTTCAATTCAATCCAATTCGACATGCATCATTAGTGAGCGGAGACGAACGCAGGGTCGACAAAAACAAAATACCCTCTCTCCCTGTGTGTCTGGCTCTCTCGGCCCAGGTGTGTGGTAGTCTGTGTCTAATGCCGGGATTCAGGGTAATAGCTGTCAGAGTCTTAGGCGGTGGCCAATCCCGTTGCAGGTGGGATTAAACAGGGATTAAGCGTGTTTCTCCGTGAAAGCAGACAGACGACTAGCACTAATCTGACTTTAGCCCTGTACCGAAAAAAACGGCGGGCCTTGAGCAATCCCACTCCTCCGTGACTGCATTTTGTGTACAGTATGTGTGTGTGTGTGTTTGTGAGTTTTCTTCTACCTTTATGAGAACAAAATGTCTTCTGAAGTACAAAACGATTATATACAAAGGCTGAACGTGAGTCTTCATCAGCAGCTGATTCTCAAATGATGGTTCCTACAAACACACCAGTTTTTACAACATTCCCATTAAGAAACTAGCCTACATTACACCAAATGTGAATTAAATTACAAAGAAATACAGTGATTCATCAAATATTGCATGCAAGTTTCAGCTCTCTTCAGATAATTTAATTTATAGCTTCCTGAATGATTGTGCTGTCCTGTTGCAAAAAACTAAAGTTAGAGCTTTTTCAGCTTCTTTAGTGTGACGTATTTCACAGTCAAACAGAATATTCGAGCGGTGAACAGTTACAAAAAAGATTTAAATCAAATCCTCGGCATTTGTTTGGACCTCTAAAAAGAGAGAGTTGTGCAATACGGACCTACAGAGGACTGTGGCTCAACAGATTGACATGTCAGGCCCCTGAAATAGCAAAGATTTGATTTATCGCTTGCAATTGTCACTTAAATGTCTGTTAATAGCTTACTATGTACGGCAGTTTTCATTATTCAAATTGCAAAGCGTTTATTCATGAATGTTGAGTAGTGAGTGCGTTAGTGACACAGCCAGTTACAGCTGCAACAGGTTGCATGAAGATAACCAGTCTTCACCTCTGTATGTGGACCTGAACGGACAAATTTGATCCAGCACCTTTCGTGAGAATCTCAATAAAAGCAGGACATCGTCTCTGCTCTTCTTGGAAACCAGGACGGCAACGAGAAGTCGAGCCAACGCTTGTGTGTCGGGTTCAAGTGTGTGTGTGTGTGTGTGTGTGTGTGTGTGTTGTGTAGTTGTTTGACTGGCCTTATCAGCCCCTTTCACACGGAGATTCCACAGAACTGTCGTAAAGAAGATCCACGGTAATGCAGCCCCAGTGTGTGATTTCAGATAGGCCGGCGGCATCACAGGAGCAAAAAAGAGGTGCGGCATTTGAACAACAGCATCGCCGTCTAGTGTGACGAATAACATGAGAGCCGGGCAGTGACTTGCATCCTTAACAATAATGGCAGGTGAGCATGAACGTCTGGCCAATCCGAGCCCTTGAATGCCACACGGGGAGGGTCCAGTACAGCATTTCCAGTGGCCGTGAAGGACGCTCTGAAGGGCCACTAATGGGCAATACACTGGTTTCTGTTTATATTTATCAACCAACATATGCATCACTTCCTGTGTGGCATTACCCTCCTATAATCAACAACGGAACGGGTGAACTAAAACTCAATTCCTTATCAGCAGAGACTCGTAACATATATTAAACTGTGCATAAACAGTATTGCAATTTAGATGATTTAGATTTTGTATGTTCTTCTTCTGGGACTCAAAATGCTTCAGACAGAACTTTACACGCTAACCCTGAATTCACACCATCACCGGTGAGACATCCATCCTTTCCTCGTCCTCAGACCTAGCCGACCTTTTAAACTGCTGACGCCCCCCCCTCTCTTTATTCATTACTCTGAGAAATGTCTACAGGGAACCAGGATTTAAAGAAAACCTTCAGAATACAGAAGCGGTCGGTAATGTTTTACCCGAAACCGTCAGTGTTAAACATCCCTGGTTCAACTTTGACCCACTTTATTGACAGTCTTATCGCTAAATAAAATGGATTAGATTATCCGGCTAAGCTGAACTAGCTTTAAACAAGCTTGATGATCGAGTTACTTGTGTTTCTTACCTCGTTAGACTTTATTGTTGCCATTGAAATACTACAAATAACCAATAAAAAAGAAGATAGAAAGCTACAAAAAAAATCAGAGGTGAAACAAGTAGAGGAAACACACTCTGATAAAAGCTTGACATTTGACTAAAATCTGTTGCTTCAGGATATTATGAGCAGGTTCACGCCTGGCTGCACACACACACACACACACACACACACACACACACACACACACACACACACACACACACACACACACACACACACACACACACACACACACACACACACACACACTGTCACCCTCTCCTCTCACTGCAGCAGCTGTGTGAGGTAATGTCTGTCTGTCTGGGTCTCTGCAACACCCTGCAAGAATAACAAATCCACCTCTCTCTCTCTCTCTCTCATCCTTTTCTATCTCATTATCTCACCCTCTGTCTGTCTTTCTGTCTGCCACCCGCCCCCCCACCACCACCACCACCACCACCACCTTTACCTCCCTCTCTCTCTCTCTCCTCCTGTCTGCACTCCTGTTTGCCTCGCTCGCCCGCCCGCCCCCCCCCTAACTCCCCCGCTGCCGTTTGAGGCTAGACGCAGTAGACTATTACAAATGTCCTCTGTCGAAGAGAGATTGTGTTGTAAACAAAGAGAGAAAGGGAGGATGAGGGGAAACGGGCGAGAGGGAGGGAGAGGAATCAGATGGAAGAGAAGAGAGACGAACAGAAGGATGATCAAACATAACATTTTCACGTTAACGTATTCATTCACCTTTTTAACCTGAATGGTGAGGTGTATACTGAAGAATCCAACACGCTTCTCTGGGCTTCATGTGTGTTCAGAGACGTTCATGGCTGTTTCCTCTGAGGTCAAATCCAGACCAGCTTAAAGGCCTTTACACACTAGCGTTATTATTTATTTATTTTTGTGATTTATTTGCACTTCCATATATTTTTGGGAACTGTTGTTTTTGTCTCGAGTACTTTCACACAGAATCCGACGCGGCAAATAAAGGTGAAGTCATTTTTTTCGGAGCTTTCTCACCACATCAACCAATCATGTTGTTTAAATGTACATTATCAAGGAGGCTCCGTGGGACAAACCAAGACAGCAAACCTTTTTAGGAATTACTCCTTTCAACCTTGACATTGGCAGTGAAGACCAGACCAAAGACCGCTCTTTCCGTTCTTACCTTTCACAATAAAAGCCCTAGACATATGCACTGCCTAACTGTTTACCAGATTGAACTCAGGATCGCAAACTGATTCAAACTTTTGAAAATTGGCATCGCTTTTTGATGCGAAATATTGGCTGAATAATTAAAGGCCTCAAGCCGGAGCAATTTTTGATCGATAGGTCGTAACGGGAGTCAAGTCAGAGTCGAGACGAACTTTAAAAAGACCAACACTGTGTTCGATGCTTATGTAACTACCTGTCGAAGTGAATTTTGACAGGGTAGTGTTGTTGTTATCGGCAGTAATTAAATTCATACTGATAAATTAACCCAATAATTGCTTCCCTCCAGCCATAGTATAGTGTAACTTAGTGGGAATAAAACCATGTGTATGATTTAAACTTTAACGCAGCCGTTGCAGCTTCTTTGCCTTCCATTTTCACAAGTTTAAAAACAGGTTGGTGGTCCGTCCTCTTCCGCTATGCAGCAAAGATGGCGGCCAATGAGGGTGAGTCATGGATGTGTAAACTGCTATAAAAGACTGGTAAAAGTAATTTTGTACTTGTTGCTCTCCATGTGTTTCATTAAAATATTACCTACTGTTTCAGCTTTGTGTTTATTTCAGTGTACAATGTTGCAAGTTCAAAGGATGAGTTTGTGTGTGTGTGTGTGTGTGTGTGTGTGTGTGTGTGTGTGTGTGTGTGTGTGTGTGTGTGTGTGTGTGTGTGTGTGTGTGTGTGTGTGTGTGTTTATGTGGGTGTGGGTGTATGTTTGTTTGTTGGGGGGCTTAGACATTTTTGGGGGTGAAATTTCCCTTTAACGGCAGAAAAGCAAGGTGTGCAGCGAGATTGAGCGTGTTCGACAAATTAAAAGATGAAAGGAAGTACCCCTCCTGCACACACACACACACACAGCAAACACACACACACACACACACACACACACACACACAAACACCTACACACATTATTTATGCTTTATTTCAATCCAGAAAATTAAAAACAGCAGGGAGGCTGGTCTGGTGGGTTATTTTCACTTCAATGCAGGACTGATTTTGTTTTGAGTGTGTGTGTGTGTGTGTGTGTGTGTGTGTGTGTGTGTGTGTGTGTGTGTGTGTGTGTGTGTGTGTGTGTGTGTGTGTGTGTGTGTGTGTTACTTTGTTCATCCTGAGTGTGTAATGGATTTAATGATGTCATTGTATCTTCAGACTAATCTGATTACACTGTAACAAGTTTGATGTCTCTCAGTTTCTTATCTGTCTCACTGTTTGTCTGCCTGTCTTGCTGCTGGTAACTTTACAGAAATGACTGTCTGTCTCATGTTCACTGTCTGTCTGTCTGTCTGTCTGTCTGTCTGTCTGTCTGTCTGTCTCTCTGTCTGTCTGTCTGTCTGTCTGTCTGTCTTATTTTCATTGACAGCCTTCTGCTCTCTGTCCGCCCAATCAGTCTTTTGTCTGTCCGTCTGTCCGTCTGTCTGTCTGTCTGTCTGTCTGTCTGTCTGTCTGTCTGTCTGTCTGTCTGTCCATCTCATGTTGACTTACAGACAGCCTGCTCTCTGTCCATCTGTCTGTCCGTCTGTCTGTCTGTCTGTCTGTCTGTCTGTCTTTCCGTCTGTCTGTCTGTCTGTCTGTCTGTCTGTCTGTCTGTCTGTCTGTCTGTCTGTCTGTCTGTGAAAAAACTCACTGCTAAAGGCTTTTCAAGTTTAACACCCAGCCATCATTACCAGTGGAGGTAATACAATAAGTAATAACTGTTATAAGTAAAAAAAATTACTTAAAGTTACTTCATTAAACACTGAGCTGGTAAGGAATTAAATAAATAATTAAACTTGTCACTAACAGTCAATAAAGTCATAAAAAAAACAGGAAATATTTTTGTTGACGGGACAAAATACAATTTAAACCATTTCATACATAGTGTGAAATAAATGAATGCATTATAATCACTACTTTACTGTATATATAATTCAGGAGTGACTGAGGAGTCAAGACTTAACAACTCTTTATCTTTCATAATTGTCAGCTTAACTGATAAACTCTCCTGCAGAAATGACCAAAGTGCTTTCGCGTGTTGTCACGATGATGCTGCATTGTGTAAAACATTGAGCCAGGTTACATCTTCTGACGGACGAGCCGGTGGTGGTGTTTTCTTTGTTGTCGCTGCATCACCAGAGTGGCCTCACTGATATGAATGAGAGGGCTGCGTCTTTTTTCACTCAGAGCTGAAGGCGATGTGACTGCTGCCTTTTACCCCAAAAATAAATGAAAGACAAGCTCGTCCGTCTGTCTCACTGTTGGGTTTTGTCTGCATGACTGTCTGTCTCTCTGGTTATCTCTCTGACTCTATTGCCGCCTGTCTGTCTGTCCATCTGTCTTACTTACTCTCGTACTTTTTATGTCTCGCTGTCTGTTTGTCTCACCGTCTAACTCTCTTGTGCTTACTCACTGTCTCTCTGATCATCTCGCTGTCTGCTCGTCTGCCTCACCGCCTGTCTCACTCACATATCTCTTGTCCTGGTTTGAGAAACGGAGACAAATCTGACTGCACACACACACACACACACACACACACACACACACACACACACACACACACACACACACAAACCGAGGCGTAGGAAGGCTTCTTTAGAAGCCAATTTTTGTTTTGGCATATTGAGAATATTCTGTCAAAAACAGCAAAAAAAAAAAGTCCCAGTTTAAAGGCTGGAACTGCAGCACTGGATAAGCCTATTACAGTCTGTGTGTGTGTGTGTGTGTGTGTGTGTGTGTGTGTGTGTGTGTGTGTGTGTGTGTGTGTGTGTGTGTGTGTGTGTGTGGCTGGGAGGCTTTTTGGGCTCGTTGATTACTCATCACCAAAGACACACACACACACACACACACACACACACACACACACACACACACACACACACACACACACACACACACACACAGTTAGTAAAGCCTGTGTGACTGATAGGGTTTCCTAACACAGCAGATCAGACTGTGTCTCTGTTCTGGCTCAGTGGTGTTTAGTGTGTGTTTAGTGTGTGTGTGTGTGTGTGTGTGTGTGTGTGTGTGTGTGTGTGTGTGTGTGTGTGTGTGTGTGTGTGTGTGTGTGTGTGACATGCTGGTTTCTTCTCATTCATTCGTTTTCTTTTTCTTTTTCCCCAATTTCATTTTTCCCTCTTCCCCCACCGCCTTCTCTTTTATATATTCTGTACATTTTTTTCTTATGTTTGTTCGATCTTTCTTCTGTTTCTGCCCTCTTCTGTCTCATTCGTCTCTTCTCTTAATCGTTTTTCTTTCCTCTTCCGTTTATTTCTTCCGTCATGTTTCCTTCCATCCTTTTCTTCTCTCGTCTCTAATCTGTCTTTATTGCTTTCCCTGCTATCTGCCTCTCCCATTTACACCCCTCTCTCTCTCTCTCTCTTTCTGTCTGACACTACACCTCTCTCCTCCCTCCCTCTCTCCTCCTCTCTTTCATGCTCCGTCTATCCCCCTCCCTGCCTCCTTCCCTCCCTGCCTCCTTCCCTCCCTCTCTCACTCCCTCATTATTCGGCATAATCGGTTGTCTAGACAGAAACTCCCCACACAGATCACACCTGAGAGAGAGAGAGATGGAGGGAGCAGAGGAGAGAAAAAAGAGACGGAGGAGGAAATGAGACGGAAGAGAGGGAGGAAAGAGGTGATAAAATGATTTGCCTCCAAGTGTGGAAAGCTGTCTGAGACATAAAACACTCAGATTGAAGGAGAGAGAGAGGAGAGAGAGAGAGAGAGAGAAGAAAGAGGGAGGGTAGAAAAGAAGAATAAGAAAGACTGAAGAGTTTGATACACACACACACACACACACACACACACACACACACACACACACACACACACACACACACACACACACACAGGCCTTAGAGAAACAAGAGCTTGACAATATGAAATACATTCATTAGTTTTCAGTCTAGACGGGTTGAGTGTTTGTGTGTGTGTGTGTGTGTGTGTGTGTGTGTGTGTGTGTGTGTGTGTGTGTGTGTGTGTGTGTGTGTGTGTGTGTGTGTGTGTGTGTGTGTGTGTGTGTGTGCAATTCTATCTTTGTGAGGAACACTCTGCTAGATGGAGGACTTTGTTATGCGGAATCAGAACATTTTGACCACATTGACGTCTGATATCACTGTAACCCGAGTTCTGTATCCGAATATCTCTGTGGATAAAGAAACATGCATGATAAAGGAATATTTGACATTTTAGAAAATATGCTTATTTGCTTTCCTGCCTATAGTTAGATGATCAAACAGGTGTGGAGACTGTAGACGGACCAATACATCCTTCACGTGTCCATAGCACGATATGTTCATGATAATCCTCTCATCACCTGCACACCTTCAGAGTTATTATTATTATTATTATTGTATTCCTTTATTGATCCCCATGGGGGAAATTCAAGTGTTGCAGCAGCTCAACTACACAGAAACAGATAATAAATACACATATTATACAATAAAATAAAAATAAAAATAGAGATAGAGTCACCACCGAGCTGCATCACAGAGCTCCACAGGGGTTCATTTTCTACCAACGGCCATCAAACTGTGTGACTCCTCCCCCTTCTGCAGGATGGACAGCTGAATGGTCGCAAAATAATATTGATATCTTCTGCAATATTACTTTTAAATAGAAATTTGTAATACTTTCAAGATCATGTGCAATATTACCTTTCAATACCATGTACACTACTTTTAATACCACGTTGAATACTTTCAATATCATGTGAAATATTTTCAATATCATATGCATTATTTTCAAAATAATGTGCAATTTTATGTTCAGTATCATTTGCAATATTACCTTTCAATATAATGTGCCCTATTACCTTCTATTACTTTATGAATATGATTATGAATACTACTTAATAATCAACATAATGCACAAAATATACTTTTTTATTTTAGTTTACTTATTGTACTAAATGGATCTTACTTTATTGTTATTCTACTAGGCACTGATGTTACAACTTCTTCTACACTTTCTATTTTTACACTCGTCTTTCTTTATTCTTAAATTGTCTGACACTAGAATTTCCTCCACGGTTACTAAAGTTATATCTTATTTCATTAAATCTAATCTTTCTGCTGTCAATCCCACAATGCAATATGTCATGCTTTATAGAAACGAAAATATTATTGAAAGTTGTGCAAGTGCAAAAAAAAAGCATGGTAGTTATCGACGAACACTTTAATCTACAACTTCAAACATTAACTTACTGCTGATTAACAGATCGTCACCAACCAGCCTGTTGGTTGTATTCTGTAATGTCTTTAATCCAAATCATCCCACATGTCTCTTTATATACTTCTCTCTTCTTCTTTCTCAAACACACACTATTCCACCCATGTCTCTCTACACAGCACATCTCTGCATTACACTGATACTTTGATGACATTGACTATCATCATCCAGTTTGTGTCTACGTCAGTGTCCATTGAAAGAGATCTGACATGGTGCAGAAACTACAAGTGCATGTTGCCCCCTGGTGGTCATTGGATGTACTGCAGAAACATTTTAAAACTAAAAACCAACATTGTTCTTTAACAAGAGAAATCATGCAGCTTCTATATTTGTTACCATAAATACACTCCCAATGTTGACATTTTCATCTCCAATAAAAGTTGTGTTTATTTAAGGATTGAATAAGAGGTCAATTTAGATTTAAAGTATGTGTTTGTATTCAACTTATGTCAGTTTTCAAATTTAATTCAATGCAATTTATTTAGTTTTGCCCAAAATCACGAATACCAAATTTGCCTCAGAGGGCTTTACGGCGCATCAGAACAGGAAAAAATAACCAAAAAAACATTTATCGGGGAGAAACATAGGAAGAAAAATTCTCCCATGATGGACAGAAGTGCAACATATGTCATGTGTACAGAATGAACAACATAATGGAATTACAACAGAGTCAAAACATGATATACATGGTTCATATAACAAGAGTTGTAAGCAGAATTATGATCGAAAAATTACGGATTACTAATAATAACAGCAGCAGTGGATATATTAGAATAATATCCACAGTTTTGGCCCTAAAGCCTCCAGTGTGAACGCCCCAAAAAGCAAACACAACAACACCATGAAATGATTTGCTCACGAACAAACAGGAAACACCTGCAGGCCTCACAGTTAGACTCTAAAAAACGCCCTTAAACCCTCGAGCTCAACTGGTGCAGTGAAGCAGAGCGAAATCGGCGGTGTGAAAGAAGAGGGAGTGTGTTTTTGAAGAATTTCGGAATTAAATGTAACAAAGGCTGATTGTTGATTTCGAACGTCATCACTCCAACCCTGTCAACTCTACAATTAATGGTCAACAAGTATAAAATCATTCAGTCGAACACGGACGTAACCATTATAATCGATAATAAGCTCAGCTTTAAATTCCTGGACAGTCAGGAATGTTGACTCAGTTCAATGTCCCTGATGAGTTTGTTTGATTGATATTCACACACTCAGCCCTTTCAATGTTTAACTCCCACAGAAAAATCAGCTTTACCAGCACATTTAGTTAGTAAAACAATGCACTAATGCACTGTTATGTCTTCACTTTTCTATTATTTTATGTTGCATCTAAATGCCTTGTGTGTGTGTATGAGATCTTATGTCATTACTGTTTTCACTGCTGCACAACTGATTGACCCTCTGGAGTTCTACTTGACTTGACCTTCTAACCAAACACAGTGGGCAATAAGAGAAACACACCCAGTTAGAGTACAGATCTCCACCAGGTGTGTCTCCTTCTCCCCTCCCAAACACAGACAGAGTCACAGTCAAGATCATTCATTCATTCAACTCGTATGGTGCTTAAAATGTAGTGGATTATTTCTTATCAGTTATGGAATTAACTTGCTCAGGTTCAAACAGAGACCAAACTTTTCTATGGATGTTAGATTTGAAACCACGCTTTTTTTTTTAGCATAGCCGATTTTTTTAGTGCCTTTTGCTATAAACAGTTGTTGGTCACTTGCAGTCCCTCTCAGTCAGTCAGTCAATGAGGGTACAAAACAGTCAGAAAATTGTGAGTCACCACAACCACAAAAGGTCCTTTAGCATGCAGGATAAACCGTGGACAGACAGTCAGATACATGAAAGCAAGCACACACAAACGACCGAACACATAATCTCCCCCACTTTTATTGTGTTTCATATAGTTTTTTCTTGATTGGACCAAATGAGAAAGACTTAACAAACATATATATCCCTCCCCTTTTCTTAAAATACACACACACACACACACACACACACACACACACACACACACACACACACACACACACACACACACACACACACACATATATACATTTCATATGATGCCATTTAAACTAACATTACTCTCCAATCCTTTTCCAACTATTACACACATTTATATGATAATAAAATATGATTGGCTAATGACTGTTGGAAGTGTCTCATTATCAATGTTTCAACCTCCAAATCCACAATTTTCTTTACTTCATTTTTGTGACAAATCACTGATAGAAAAGTGAAGCTTACAATTCCACAAAACATAGGAACAAGAACTACAAATCCATATTTGTGCATGCAGAAACACATAGACACAAGAAGGAAGTGCAGTTAAATGTTTCTTTAAAATGAATTATTTCTGCAAAAAGTTACTTCTGCTTCTTGCTTCTAATACTTCTTAACTCAACTCTACAGATGACAACTTCCTGTTTGAGTCTCCCGAGCTTCAAACATTCTACCCAGCAACAGTGTTGTCATCGTGTCTGACTGGCCCTTTAAAGCTCAACTGTTTGAGGTTCCTGTTCCGTTTTGTTCTGTGGACACAGTGAAGATGTTTGGATCAGAGATGACTCTGTCTGTGACCGTTCTGATCGTACTCACTGGAGCTCTTTGTTCTTCTGCAGGAAGTAAGACATGAACTGCAGCTTTTGTTTGAGTCCATTTGACATTTTGTGAGTAAGTCAGTCAGTGTAAAGTGAACGTATGGAGGTAGGGGTGGAGTCTGCACTTTTTTTTAGGAAGCACAAGAAGTTTTTTCTTGAATATGTCTCACCCTTGATTCATATTTTATGTCAGTCATCTTTTGTGAGATTTATTGTAAAAGTTAAATAGTTTACTTCTGTGTTTTCCACAGATCATAAAGATGCATATTTCCAAATGCTTGTATTGTCTTTGTGAGATTCTAGAGTTTTACTTCTCTGTGCCTCTAACAGTTACTCATAAATATTAAACTTTTGATTTCAAACACTGCTTTTTTAAAGGGTCACCAACCAAAAAGGTCTGGAACCGCTGACTTAAAAGAGCGTTGATTTTTTTTGCCATTTCACTGCAAATTTGGTATTTTGTAATATTACTGCACTCTGAAATAAAATACTACAAGTTTCACCCCCTTTCAGGCTGTGGGTTTATTATACAAATTAACTTGTAGAAACTTTAAAGCAAAAGTTTGACATTTAAATGAAAAATATGCATATTTTCTCTCTTTCAAAGAGTTGGATAAGAAGATCGATGCCTCGCTCTGATATGTTCGTTAGATATGAATCCACAGCTAGCAGCTGTTTAGCTTAGCTTAGCATAAAGTCTGGCTCCGTCCCACCTCTAAAGCTCACCAATGAATGTGTTTCACCTCATTTGTTTGATTCAAAGAGAATGTCACAAAACGCTGATCCATGCCATCAACTACAAAATTGGGTTTTATGTATCATGTAATTAATGTCTGAAGTGTAAATATCAGAAGAAGTTTGTTTTCCTTTAAAATTCTTCCATCTTGTTTCATCTCCTTCTTTTCAGCGCCCTCTCACGACTTCCACTACATCTACGGCTGCTATGAATCCGACGATGTGCGGGTGGACGTCGTCGTTGACGGGGACGTGGCCGCGTACGCTGATTTCAGCAACGAAGAAGTTGTGTTCTCCATGCCGCAGCTGCCTCAGTTTTTGAAAGACTTAAAGAAGAAGGCTTATGAGATTGCCAAATTTAGCATTGCTCACTGTCACAGTGTTCTGGGCAAAGCGAGGAAAGCTTCGGATCCGGGTGTTCCCAAACGGCAAGGTGCCGAGTTTATCCAATAATGTCTTATTCTAATGCAATCAAATTTTCAAATAAGCCTCCAAGAAGGTTCCTCTGTCACTTGTCTTACTTTCCAGACGCTCCAGACATCTCCATCCACAGCCGGTACGAGGGCGAGGACGGCGTGGTGAACACTCTCTTCTGTCTGGCCGATCACTTCTACCCTCCGTCCATCAACTTCACGTGGACAAAGAACGGGGCGAAGGTCACAGACGGGGTATCGGACCTGCGTTACAGACACAACAGTGACGGGACGTTCCACAGGATTTCAACCCTGAGTTTCACCCCTCGTCAGGGGGACGTTTACTCGTGTTCGGTGGAGCATCAAGCCTCGTATCGGCCTCTCCCCAGGAGCTGGGGTAAGAAAAAAGGCTGTTAGGACTATTATTATGAAGAGAAGATGAGGTTGAAATCCAAAATATCTCTCTGCGAGACATTAGGAGGTTCAAGTTGAAGATCAGGCTGTAAGAATTACCCATCATACACCTGTTATCTGCACCTGCAACACCAGAACAGACCGATGTTTCGAGCCATGTCTCCTAAAAATAACGTTCCCATACAACCAAACAGAATTGTGAATTTTGTTTTGAGGGAAACGTATCTTGTCATGGATTACTTTTGCTTTTGACGTATCGCAATTAGGTTTCAAATAAGTGGTTGACGGGTTAAAAAACATTCTGCAGAGTGAAGACAACGCTAAAGTTCCTCAAACCTGCATTCTCTCTACTCTCCATCAGGGGGCGACTCCTCTGGTTGTATAGAAGTCTATGAGAAAATGACTCTACTTCTCTCTTGATTTATTCCCTCAGTAAACATTGTAAACATGAGTTTATGGTCTCAATCTCTAGTTTCAAGTCTTCTTCAATACAGCATGATGTTCTTTTAGTAAATTATGGTACATTTAGAGTCAAACAGACCATAAAGCAGGGTATGCTTTAGGGCGGGGCTACACAGTGATTGACAGGTCTCTACCAGAGACCTATACGGCGTCTGTACATCACTCCTCTGCAGTCCAAATATGGTCACTTTCATTCACTGGTTGCAAAAATCCAAGATGGCGACGGCCAAAACGGCAAACTTGAGACTTCAAAACTGCTGTCCGTAACCAATGGATGACTTTACTGCAATTACATCCGTTTCTTATAGCCTATGGTCTTGATCATGACTTGGTCTCGGTGTCGGTGGTCTTTGCTACGGCACTAGCTGCAGGTTTGAACGCTCCCCATACATGTTGTGCCTTAAAACATGTGGTTTTTTTCCGTCCACAGAGCTGCAGGAGGGTCAGAGCAGAGTGAGTCCTGCAGCTGGATTCTTCGGTGCGAGCCTCGTTTTGTGTCTGATCGGATTCGGGACCGGAGCCTACTTCTTCACCAAGAAGCAGAATTAGTGCCTTCACATTTTGGGGATGTTACTGAGAGAAGCTCAACCAGCATTCAACCTAGCACCTGCGTGTTTTATATACAATACTTGTACAACCTCCCCTCTTCAACGAGGTTGGTATTCTATGTACATTAAAGCTACTGTGAAGAACTTTAACCTGGTTATGAAACAGTCTTAGTTTTACCTACATGTGTAAACAAGACCATCAGAGAGAAGATTGTCTATTTCTGTATAGTTATTATTAAAGCTCGTCATCGGAGCCACCGGGTCGCATTCTGGTGAAACCAAATGAACTCAGGCAGGTTCACCAGAAACTCCTTCAGCTCAGACTCAAGCAGAGACCAGTCCACCGTGGACAGACACAGATCCAGCAGAGACCGGTCTACCATGAAGAGACCCAGATCCGGCTTTAATGCAGCCTTCGACCTGCAGTCAGAGCTCTGTAGGGAGGAGCAGAGCTCAGCGCCTGGCAGTAGAGTCTCCTCCTCCCACCAGGAGCAGAGCTTCGACTTGCTGCTCTTCCGGTCCCTGCTGGAAGGCAACACCGACACCACGCTGCTGGAGACCCAGGACGAACAGCTGGACCAGCTTGAGGGAAGGGAGGCGCTGGAGAACCAGAACCAGGACTACACGTAACAGACTGTCAGACCCTGCTGCAGCAAAATGAGGGTTTTCTAAAGGGACTCTGGTGCTCAGAAACACTACCACTTCTGTCCACAGGGACCGCCAGAATCAACACGAAATGAAAGTTCCCTGTGGTAACTTTAAAATAAGCTAAACCTTAACAACACCTCACCATATTTTCAAATGCTGTACATTACACATATTTATTGTATACAGACCACCCAATGCATTATCAAGGATTAACAGAAAAGCGTTAGATGTGGTTGTACATTGCGACTTGTTTCTTAAGTATTTTCTCTTTTTTCACATGAATAAAGTCTCATTTATATTGTTTGGTGTTTAATAAAGAGATCAGTGTTGGATGATGTGCAACATAACCAATGATATATGTGTATGTAATATGTAAGGATGAAAACATACATACAACTGGATATGGATTTGGTTACCTGTCCCTCGAAATATGCGCAACCCTTTACAGCTCAGTCAAATATTACAAATGATAAAGTTAATCCAACTTGTGATTTATGGTAAAATAAAGCAGACCAAGCATAACAAATACAGTGCAAATACTTTTTTATGTATTAAAAAAAATCCCAAATCATAATCGGAAATAGGAAATAGGAAACCGGAGCACCATATAGTAAACCCATACTGACTCCACACAGAGAGAACCAGATCTAGAGGAACCAGACACCAGTTCTTCCTGATCTCTGAACAAAATACGTCAAAATTCGTCTGGATCTTCACATCCCATCACAGCCAGCGTTCGACTCCTGGATGACTCTGATGTGATAGTGAGGAACTGCAGACAGCTTGAGCTACAAAACAGCGTTTCAAAATGAGCAGGGGGAAAAGTGTCGGCATGAAACTGAATTTGTGAGAGGAGTGATGAAGTCATAGAAAAAGAAGAACTGACAGAGAAGACAGGGAAGATGAAAATAAATAATGTTAAAACAGAAGAGGTAGAAGTGAGTGTTAGTTGTTATGTGCAGCATGTGACTTTATGTCTCAGTAACTTCAGACTTTTGAGAATTAGGATCATGTTGTTATTATAAGGAGTCAGAAAAAAAGGATTTACAGGTTAATAGGGTAAAAAATATATATATATCATCATGAAACTTCCGTATCTGATAACTTACATTAAGACAATTATTATTATTATTTGTCTTAAAAGTTACAACATAATGATTTTATATTGTAGCCCATAAATGTTTCTGTTATTCCAGATACACTATGATGATGGTAAGTGGCGGCTGTGGCATAGTGGAGAGCAAGGTAGTTCTCCAATCAGAGGGTCGGTGGTTCGATACCCGGCTTCGGCAGTCGATGTGTCCTTGGGCAAGACACTTAACCCCAAGTTGCTCCCGAAGGCTTGCCATCGGTGTGGACTGGATGTTGCATGAATGTTAGTTAGAGTCTGATGGTGGCACCTTGCATGGTAGCCTGTCATCAGTGTGTGAATGGGTGAATGATATGTAATATACTATTGACTGTAAGTCGCTTTGGATAAAAGCGTCTGCTAAATGACTGTAATGTAATGTTCATAAATAAAGGACCAGGAAAAAAGCCTTTGCTCATGAAAGTCATATTAGTTTAAGGGGAGTAATAAAATATTAAAGTAATATTACAAAGTAAAAAAAAAATAGAAGGCATTCAGTTTTTTTATTACATTTATTTTAAGTAGTTACTAAGAAAAAAAAATCAACATGAAAGTTGTATTAGTTTAAGGGGGAGTAATAAAATATTAAAGTAATATTACAAAGTAAAAAAAAATAGAAGGCATTCAGTTTTTTTATTACATTTATTTTAAGTAGTTACTAAGAAAAAAATCAACAAATATGAGCCCAAAATGCCCATATTAATTCTAAAAACTAATTATTTCAATCACAATAATGTATTCGGTCTCTTCTTGCAGTACTCTAGTTCCACCACCAGGCGTCGCTGTGACCGTTTACCAGCCGTGTCGGTGCTCCCTTTATAATCGTCCCCGGCTCGACTTCCGGTCTTCAGTAGTTCCACAACACGCATGCATCGAGCTGCAGAAACACTAACTTTGGTGCCATGAGTGCTGATAATTGTGCTGAAAATGTGTCTCTGCCTTTAAGAAATCTACTGAACTCCATCCAGTGCATCAGGGACCGAGTCAGAGGTATTTATGACGCAATAGATCAGTTTTAACCCAAATAATGTGGAAACATGTGCATGCTGGAGTGTTTGTCTGTTATCAAAGATGCCAAATGTCCTTCTAAATCTATTTATGAAGGTTGTAATGCTCATATGCATGAAACTGCAAAGTGTTTTTACATGCAGTTATTCCTCAGTGATCTGAATAGGATATATATATAAAACATATGTGTTAAAATACAGTTTAATAGCAGAAACCCTCAGAATGACCATAAAGCTGATTAAACACCTCTGTCATAATCTATATCATTTGTTTTTATTGGAGTGTACACTTCAAATTTGCTTGTTTAAATTTGATAAAATATGCATTCTAAAAAAGACAAGCATACAGGGGAGTACATGTTGCCATAATGCCAACAAATAATAAATATACAAAGTCATTAACACCATAATGCCACCCATAGCAGTCTGTATCCATGTGCAGCAGTGCAACTAACATTTATTTTTCCCCCATTTGTGATTAACGCTAATCTTTTGATTTTTCTTTTAATTATTGTCTATTAAATGTCAGAAACAGTGACAAAGGCTCATCACAAGTTCTGAGAGCCGAGGTCATAAATGGAAATGAGTTGTTTTGTCTCACCGAGAGTCCAAAATCCAAATATATTCATTACATTACATTACAGTCATTTAGCAGACGCTTTTATCCAAAGCGACTTACAGGAAGTGTATTCAACATAGGTATTCAAGAGAACTACGAGTCACCAGAAGTCATAAGTGCATCTCCTTTCTTAAACAAGAATCTTAAAGCATAAACCAGAGCAAAAGTATAGTGCAGAGGCAGATTACTACGAAAACAATAAGTGCAGCGAACTAATACGAATACAATAAGTGCAGCGAACTAATACGAATACAATAAGTGCTACGAGGAAGGCTCAGGGTAGTACTTATTCAGTTTTCAAAGATTTAACATGAAGCTGAAACCAGACAATCTATATTTGACGATTGACTAATTATTTCAGCTCTAGTCATTTGTTATTTATGAAAATAGAAACTCGAAGACATTGCAGTACATTTGCTCATATTTTTCATACGTTTTAGACATTAACTTACTAAATCAGTGACTGAATAAACATGGGTTTGGTTATGTTTCCTGAAAAAGGGAACATGTTTTCTAACTGAATGCTCATTTTCCAACACAGATGGAGAATCCAATGAGTCGGACGGAGCGTTCAACCTCTCCAACTTCTGGGACACTCTGAGTTGAGTATAGTTTATCATGACCTTCTTACTTGTCCCTTTTCTGCTTCTATAAAGGATTAAAAATGTGTCCCATCTCATTACTGGATGTCTTGATCATCTTCATCATCATCCTTTTCATTTAGTTGGACCCTTTAATGTAACGTAACTGTCTCCTCTGTCCTCAGACCAGGCAGTGAAGGCCGTGTCCCAGGAAGCCACTAAACTCAGCCTGGCCTTCTCCAAACCCCCGCTGCCATCACAACAGGTCAGATATTATTAGTGGGATCATAATGTTTGCCTTGCTTAGTTTTATTTTGTACCAGTTATGATCCACAACAAGACTTCTTGGTAAAATAAACATGTTTAGAGCTCTGGAGAAGTTTGACATACAACATAAGGACACATAAAGAGTTGAACGACAAATAAAATAAATGTATAAATATCTGTAAATATGTAAAAAGAAATTACAAAAATGTTGACCATATTCCTAACTCTATATACTAATATTATTACACTAGAAACATGGACTAATATTACCAGCATTCGCACAAATGATGTCAAGGCTCTGTGTAACGTCCGGAGGAAAGGCACGGAGAAACAAAACCCTGCAAAATAAATATAAAATAACAACCGTAAATCACAGAGATGTCATTTCGAACAGGACTAATATGAACACATGACCTCTGTGTTTGGAAAAATATGGAAAAATAGTTTGCGGTTGACCGACACAAGATTAAGATCACAGACGACCTCCACAATTATTACAAATTACTAGAGATCCCCAGGTAATACTAGTCAAAAAATAAAGATAATGATTAGAAAGCTGTACACTGGTTGTGCAAGTCTGTAGATATAAAAATATTGATGTATAGAATTGGTAGTGCTTCGCCACAATAGCATGTATGAATATTGAAAGTAACTCGTGAGTTTCTATGTAGATAGAATGAAAAATAATGCACCAAATTCAAAATGTCTGACTTCCTGTTGGGTGAAACATTTTCAAAACTTCGTGAAATGTTCTTTAAGATCAGAGCAACGATTCCACCAAATTTCATGAACATCTAAAGGACTTTATTCCAACCCTGGCATGTGTTTGGACCACTGCAGAAATTTGCAATTTTTGTTATTCCTGAAGCTTGTGCTGATTTATGTGCACTTTTCGAGCATCCCAAACCCTCAAAAATGTGACGGAGCTGTAGAAAAATAATAGTAATCTCTCCAAAATTGTAAAGTCCTTGACCATCGTGCTCAGGCCCCGAAAATATTGATACGGTTCATATCCAAAATATATATAACAAAATATATAACCAGGTTTAACATTGAGGGTTGTAGATATTTATGAGTTGTTAGAACGTTTTTAATGAAGTTATTCTTATACTTCACAAGCTCCTGAATTATCACACAAACTTTCCTTTTCTCAACATATTCATGTGTTTTTCTGTCTCTCTTCATTCCTTCGTCTCTGCAGGATGTAGAGAAGTTATCCGAGTCCACCCTGAAGAGTGTCCTCACTCTGTCCACAGTCTACTACTGGCTACCCAAGAGCCAAGGTGAAGCCCCCAGAACAGAGTAGAGATGCACCGATTGAAAATGGCCGTTTTCAATGAGTTTAATATTTATTTTGTATATTTCATATTTTTTAAAAAAAAAGGGTAATCTGGAACTTTGCTCTCATTTTTTGTGCTGAGAAAGAAAATGAGACTCCGGCACTTTAGACTTAAATCAGAATCTGCCAAGAGAACTGCAATCGGTGCATCTCTATACAGTCATGGCCTTGATCAGCAATGGACCTCATGCAAAAAAACATTTTGGTATCATTATCGATTCATTTAGAATTATATTATAAGTCAAACAGGATGATTTCAACATAATTATGAGGCTTGGATTGGAGCAGACTGGTGTCACATGACTCCTACGACCGGTCTGGACCGCACATACTTTGTGTTTGTACCTAAGAGAGAGAATTTAAAGCGACAGTGTTCAGGATTTAGTGACATCTAGTGGTTTAGTGGAGTTTACAATAATAGAAGATAACCAAGAAGAATTTCATGTAGCTCTGCACATTTACACCATCACAGGATGATAAAACTTTTCAGTGAAACTCAGACCAAACTTGATGTTTTGTTATCAAGAGCTTGTTGTGTCTCTTTGAGATCAAAGAGCAATGGATATTAATTGATATAAATCTTTGTCAGCACTTTGACTTGTTGTCCCTCCCGTCCTCTCGGTGTCTCAGGTGTCAGTCTGCGTCGACAGGTCAGAGACGCCACAGTCGCGGTTCTGGAGGGCGTCGCTCAGCTGGTGGAGGTCATCCTGAGCTCACCGCTACAGAGGTACACACACACACACACACACACACACACACACACACACACACACACACACACACACACACACACACAGATATACACCCTTGAAAGCCCTTGAAAGTTTTCATGTTTCATTGTTTAAGGACACTGAATTTAATAGATTTAATGTGCAAATGTCATGTTAATGTAATGTCAAAGTATTAAGAAAATAAACTGACAAATTGTTTGTATAAGTATTAACCATCTTTAATAGGATAGAATACTACATAATACAGAATGCAGATATTAGGCGGGGAAGAATCATTTTCATAAGGCCTTTATTTATGAAACAAAAAGACAGAGGGTCTGTACTCCAAACCAACTTTATTCCTCCTTTCAACTTTGACAAATGCAGCGCAGACCAGATCCACTATTTCTATTCTTACCTTTCACAATAAAAGCCCTAGACAAATAATATTTGCAGGAGAGTGTGTCGCATTTTCGTGTCCTTTATTCTTCACGCCTCCGATGTGTAAAGACCTTAAATCAGGCCAAGTGGCTTAAGAAGGTGCATCCACTAAATACTGACTTGGAGGTTTTGAAAATTGAAACAATCGTGTATTTCTTGTTTAATATTTTTAATTAATTTGGAACATTTTGTAAAGATCTGTTCACTTTGATACTGAAAGATCATTTCATGTTCATCAGTGTCAAAACAGTGTCACATTAAATCTACTTTGATTTCAAACTTGAATTGTAATAAAACATAAATGGAATAGAGTGAATTGAAATAATATATGAATAATTAAATATTAATTATATATATATATATATATTTTCTTTTTTTATAAGCACATGGAGTCCTGTATCTCTATTTCCCCTATATTGTAAGGTGTCTAACTTTCCTGTTTCTGTCTCTCTCTTCCTCATCCTCTTCCACCTCCAGTCTGTCCCAGGATCAGCTGACATCAACAGGAAGTGTCTGGTCAGCCTGCGACCACTTCGCCCAGTTGCCGCGAGGTCAGTAGACTTTTTTAAAAAGAAAAACGTGCACGGATTCGGATTTCAAGCGTGGATTTGTTACTGGAGTCAGAAACAATAAGATGCTCTTTAGATTTAAAGTATTAGTAGCAGTAGAGGTAGCAGAGTAGGAAGTGTTTCTGGCAGCCTGCTGATGGTGACGTTGAACTGAAAGTCCTAAAAATGTATTTACGTGTTTAACATGTAATGTCATTTATAACAATATAAAGGTTCTTTAGCCTTTATTTTCAAAATAAACCAGCAGCAGTCAGATCATCCCCATTTAATAAGAATACCGTGTGAGAATGGGGAAACTTTTTTTGTGTGTGTGTATAGCCAGTAACTTTTATTCATAATTCATATTTATGATAACAATAACTTTAGAATGACGATAAGCAAAGTTCAAAAGCGGAGAAGGTTGGATAACCTTTCAAATTAAAAGCTCACAGATCACAGAAAGTTGTTTCATTTTTGAAAGAGAGTTAAGCTGGAACATGAAACAAAACATTCAATGTTTCAATAAAAAATGTTGGCGTGTGGACGTGTCTTTGGTCAGGATGTATGGATCGAGTAGCGATGTTGTTCCTGTGTAGAATAAATGAGCTGATAAATAAGAACGTGATATCTGATCGATACCCCAAACCAGTACATTAGGCTGTAACAGAGGCATTTCTGATTCTGGTATGTGACAAATGTAATATACAAAAGTGTTGAGTTATGAAAGGCTTCATAAACGAGACTTTAATATAATTTGTGTAGTTTGGTTTCGTCGTTACATAGTTCTGGTTCGGAACACCAAGAGATGTAAACATGAAGTGAAACAGACTGACAGGTGACTCCTTTAATTGATTTGTCATCTTTCATCATCAGGATCCACATGGGGAAATCAAATTCTGGCAACTTCTGGAAAGTCTATTAACACTTTAATGCTTCTGATGTGCATATGTATGCTCATTAGTAATCCCTGGTTTAAGCATTAATTAGTATTAGACTGCGAATCAACTGAATGTTATGATTGATGACCAGCATGTAGAAACAGGAGGAGAGGGATGCGTCATGTACGGAGACAATTAGAGGAACACTTTATTTCTTTTAAGAACTTAATTATAATTAAAAATTAACTTACAAAGTAACAAGGTGTCCTTTACAAGCACAGCCGTTTATGTAGGTGTTGACGGGGGAATTAGACAGATCAATTATAAGATCGCTTCTTACTCTGAATCAGTCAACGGTTTTTTGCCAAGAATGTTTGTACATACAAGTTATTTGAACTGTGATTGATGCATGACAGTTAACCCAGTGCAATAGTATGAAATATCATTTAAAATAAAAATATGAACGATAGAATATGATAAACAAAGAAACAATATAAGACAGATTTCACAGATTTCACAAACAGCAGATGGATTTATTCGTAGTTATGCTTCCTGCTTGGTGAAGCATAACTTGATTCGTTTGTTTGGAAGTGAACTGAAACCCGTCTTCTCAAGTGGTTTTGGTGCTTTTGTGGAGTTTCTTTGACAGCTTTCACACACGCCTAAAAAGAACGCACAAACCTGTAAAAACAAACAGCCCTGAATTCCTTTAACAGGTTATAGGAAAGATAAGAGAAAGAGAAGAAAGACCAATGTACCTAGTGTCTTGGGCAGAGAAGTTGTGGGTCAGAGTAAAGTTTTCCCTGACACGACTCCGGCTGCAGGACAAACGGGGACAAAATGTGCAGAGTGTGAGGACAGGTTGTTCAGGTTCACGGTGAATCAGGATAAAAAATATATGAATTTCCTGGTTCAAAAAGTCAGCGCTTTACTGAATTGATCAGTTTATTTATCAAAGAGCGAGTCTACAAATAAAACTGTTCATCATTTAAGTCAGTTATCAAGAATCCAAACATCAGCTTCTTCTAACTTCTGAGATTTAAACTTTTTTGCTGCTTTTATCTGTTTATTTTAAATTAAATTAACTTTCGATTTTTGGGCTGTTGTGTTCAGGATTTTCCAAAATAAGCCAGCCAGTGGGGATAAAATAAACGCTGATATTAGTTGTTGCAATTTTTAATGAGTTTGCTGACACAATTGAACACATGTAGTGGATTATTGTAAAGGAGAATTAGGTTTATTGTGCGTTTCACAACACACTGTTTGTAAACAGCTATTCATATTTTAAACCATGCCATTTCCTTTGTTGATCAAAAATATTAAGAATCATTACACAATATTTATAATTCTTTCTTTATTTAATGAAACTTTAACTTTGAGGTTTATCAAGCGATTATAAAATGTAATTTGTTGTTATTAAACACCAATCATTTGTTCATTCATTAAGCCCATAAATGTCTTGTAATGGACTTTTTCATGCGCTATTGTCAACTTGCTGCCACTGATATATTCAGTTTTTTTTGGAAGGAAACAGATTTCTCCATAGGAAAGCACCGATGTGACTTTTTCAGGCCCGGTACTGATACTTGGACTTTGGGTATCGGCAGATACTGAATTGTTATTTAGCATTTAAATGATAAATAATAAATGTTCACCAGCAACAAAGATTTTTTCAAAAGTCTTAACATTTTTAATGCAACAAAAAATTGGTCAAAACTTATATAACCAGAATATAATGTACATAGAATATTCAATTCAATTCAATTTATTTAGGATAGCCCAAAATCAGAAAATCACAAATTTAAAGTATCCCATATAAGACTGTGTCTTAAGTGAGGACTGTGAATATGATCAAATAAATATGTTAAAGTGTATTTCTATGTTTTTTCTTTGTGTTTTGCAAGATTTTAATTTAGTTTATTGATTGATGGAAAAACTTGGGTGTGTCTTCCACAGATAATAAGGCGGCTCTGTTGTTGGTTCTGTCCGATCAGACGGGAGTTGTGAAAGACGCCATAGAGGAAATAGAGCAGGTACACACACACACACACACACACACACACACACACACACACACACACACACACACACACACACACACACAACACACACACACACACACACACACACACACACACACCCTGTATTCTCAGTGACTTCATTGATCGCAACTGCTCAGACTTCTATTAGAGACCTTAATGCCCCAGTTTTCTCTGTTTTATAAGTTATCTCATCATGTTTTAGTGAGCAGCATCCCTGTTTCCTGATCAGATCCTTTATTAATGAGTTTCTGATATCTAACAGAAATACAGCATAAAGGATAAGGCTTGTCATAATTAATGTTTTTGTTATTGTCAATAAATAACATAACTCCTCAGATGGAAGCCTCCTATTCAAGAAAACAATATATAATATATCACCAGCCTTATGCTTTAATTTACATTGGAATAATTATTTATCAGCTATCATAACATTAATTATCACAATAATGCAACTCTTACTTCATTTATGTGGACACCTGTTAAATCTTGACATCCCCCCCAGGCGTTGTCCGAGGCCCAGGACCCGTTCAGTGACGTCCTCGACAACGACCAGGAGCCTCGGGGCAACCAGGACACCTACTGGTCGGAGAAGGACCGGTCCGTGATTGGTCCGTGCCAGGGGCTGATGAAGGCGTCGGCGGCGTGCCTGAGGAAGCTGACGTCGGCCGTCAAAGCCAACGGCGACGTCACCACGGCTCAGAACATCGCTCAGCTCGACGACCTGGCTGATATCACCAAGGAGATCAGTCCTGGGTGGGAACACACACACACACACACACACACACACACACACACACACACACACACACACACACACACACACACACACACACACACACACACACTGTTATATTATTATGTGATCACAGTGACAAATGTGAATTAAATGTCTTAAAACTTGCATTCTCTCTACTCTCCATCAGGGGGCGACTCCTCTGGTTGTATAGAAGTCTATGAGAAAATGACTCTACTTCTCTCTTGATTTATTCCCTCAGTAAACATTGTAAACATGAGTTTATGGTCTCAATCTCTAGTTTCAAGTCTTCTTCAATACAGCATGATGTTCATTTAGTAAATGATGCTCCATTTAGAGTCAAACAGACCATAAAGCAGGGTTTGGTTATACTTAGCTCCACCCTCTCGTGTCACTACTGGTTGCAAAAACTCAAGGTGGCAACGTCCAAAAACCAAGATGCAGCAATGAAATCCTCTGTTTTACCTTCAAACACTTATTAAATGGAATTTTTGAAGCAGAAGGCAGCCGACTTTATGGCTTTTTGAGTGTCTTTAGCAGCTCTAAGGACAAAGATTAAAAAATATATATATTAAAATATTGGTGTCGACACATTTTCAGCTTCCATGTCGTCAATAATGCTACGAATAATTAAAGCAACCCTTCTGCTGACCCTCGACAGCAACAGGCAGGAAGCTCCGGGCAACGTTTACCTTTAACCAGATTTTGCTCAATAAACTTGAGACAAAAAGTGACAACAAATCTCTGTCTCTCGCTGTCTTTTAGTCTTGATGATCTGGCTCTGTGTCTCTACCCACCAATGGACTACAGCGGAGTGGAGAACAACGTAAGACACACACACACACACACACACACACACACACACACACACTCGTACATACGAACACAAACGCACACAAATACCATCATTAATTAACTAATGAAACAAAGCCACTCCGACGAGCCCCATCATTTTTTGTATTTTTCAGTAAATGTTTTCATGACATGTTGTTTCTTGTGTATCAATCAATCAATTTCAGTTGCGTAAGAAGGTGTTTGTATATTTCCCTGAGTGACAGGTCTGCAGAGGAGTCACAGTTCCAAAGAACATTCCAGTTACGGTCTTACGGTTACGTCCCACATGAGGAAATAGTTATTGCAGCAATGCAAACATCTAAAACACAGTGAAACACTAGAAGAGTTTTGAATGTTATAAATGCAACGAAAAGTATTTTTATTGATAAAAATAAACATTTGCTCGCGATTAACGCCATGCTTCTTTATGGATTTTAGAAGTGCATTACCTGAATCTAGCGTAAACTATGTAAGTAATCAATTATTAATCATCAAAATGCAATATTTAGACGGTCGAGAGGGCCTGAATAACCCAAGTAAACAAGGTACAGTATTTTAATCGAAAATAAAACTTCTTCTATTATTCATCAAACAACCAAACAAAAATCTTCGATTTAGAAAGATTGAACATAATGAATTAGAATTTAATGGAATAGTAAAATAGGTAGCTATCTCCTGCAGCAGATCGGCACCTTACTAGTTTTTCTTTAATCATTTTAGCATTTCTTTTTAGTCAGGGGGATAAGTTGTGTTAGCTGTAACTCCTCTTTGATAAAAAAAACTCAATTTTTCAGATCAGGTTTCGAAGTTAGAAAAGGCCAAACATGCGGCGACCGCAGAAAGCTGGAAAGATGAAGAGCGTGAGCCAACTGGTGGGTGTGGGTGTGGGTGAAGTCAAAACTCCACCAAGTCATTAAGTTGTTCCTGTCATCCTCTGTGCTGCATCTCATGCACAGTATACTAATGCCAAGTGAAGATGAGGAAATTCGACATAAATCCATTTTAGGGAAAAACCAGCATGTGGGTGGATCTGCAGTTGTGGAATGCACAGATAACAGTGTGCCAACCTAAAGGGATAGTTTGGCAATGAGGTACTTGTACATAGTAAGTGTATTAACTACTGTAGATGGCGGCCGGCACGCCCCTAGGTTGGAGAAACAGACGAGATTAAAAGCAAAGGAGCAAAACATAAGCAGTCCAACATAGTGACAAAGAAGAAGAAGAAGAAGTCGATATGGTGAAAGGTTGGATATGTTTTAGGCATGTTTGTAATCCAAAGGGATAAAAAAAATATATCAACGAAAATCAGAATCCCATAGAAAATCTGAATTTATTGCCAACCTAACGAACAAATAGTTGAATATTTGGGTTCATCCCTGGTTGCAGCAATCATTTTTTATAAATATATTCAAGCTATTAGCAGAGATTATTTCCCACCTGATCACACCAAATCATATTGTTTACTTCTGCATGGTGCTTTTTTCGTGTATTTCTGAATTTTTGAAAAATAACCTGCATTAAAGTTTTATTTTAAAGGTCAATTCACCTCCAAATTAAATTATTATTATTATTATTATTATTATTATTATTATTATTATTATAATATAATATTTTTTTATATTTGATGTGTATGTTTTTTCATTTGTGATACTTTAAAAAACACCTATATAAATATTCAATAGGAGTCTCAGTTTTCAGAAACAATGTCAACATTGTTCAGGATCATCCACAGAATTCACTGTCAATGTTTTTTACTTTCTTCTGTAGAAAGTAGCTCCTGTGGAAGCTGTCCACCGTGTGATGAGTATCACTTTCAGATAGCTGTGTTAGGATCAGCAGCAGCTCTCTGTGAGTTTATCAGAGTGACACAGAGGCCAAACTGGTCCAACTGTTGTTAAAGATTAGGTGAAGTGTGGGTGGTGCTTTTGATTCAGTGACAGACAGCATGAAGTGACTGTGTCAACTGCTGCTGCTGCTGCTGCTGGAATTCAACCAGCTACACGCCTCGACCTGTCGGGTTTCAACCATAATCCTTTAGTGGCAAATTTAAGGTTTGTTTTTTTTGGGGGGCATAACACATATTCCCAAACATAACACATATTTTTCTCTGCAGGTGTCTAAATTGGCAACATTGTTAAAGAAAGTTCTGGGGATCATCAGGTAAGATCGATTGATAATAAATAATTATTTCACATCATAAAAAGGTCAGACAAGGGTTGCATAGTTCAGGGAATATTCAAGGTGGAGACTTTCTATTGGAGTTAAATAGGGATTAAGGGGAATTAACAGGAATAATATTTGCTTTGGGCTTCGTTTCATATGCAGATAGAAACAAACAAACAAACCATAATCAGACATAATCTTCTCCTTATGACAGACAAGTATGTCTGCTGATGGGTTATGGTTCAGAGGCAAAGCAGGTTGTCATCCAAATCGGAATGACGGTGGTTCGATTCCCCAGATAGAGGTGTCCTTGGGCAAGACACTGAACCCTAACTAGAGTGTAAAGAAGCCAAGAAAGGGATTTCACAAATGCATGTCCAATTAACCATTTAACCCATTTAATAGAAAAATCAACAATTTAGGTGACAACAAAAATATATCCTCCAAAATAAAACACTTTCCTTCAAAAAAGAGTGTTCCTCTGAGGGCTCCACATCCTCTCCATGAATTCCTGTATGTGATGGAAGTGTGCAGCTGAATGCAGTTACAACTCAATTAAATTGGCGAACTTTTAACCAAAACATACCAAAAGACCTTCTATTGCTTTTTTTTTTTTTTTTTTTTTTCTTTTATCCTTCCAAATAAGTTTCTCTGTCAAAAAGGTAGTTTTATTTTGAAATTCCCAGACTTGAAATGGTCTCCAAATAGACTCTGTTAGTCAATTCTGCTTTCAACAATCAGTGATCAGTGGCTAAAAACTTGTAATCGGAGCACCCTTATCTGGACACCCTTATCTGGACACCCTTATCTGGACACCCTTATCTGGACACCCTTATCTGGACTCAGAGTGTGAGAAACGTGTAGGCAGTGTGAGAAACGTGTAGGCAGTGTGTCTGTGAATCAGTTCATCTTATTAGATCAGATCTTTCTGTCCATGATGGGAGATTACGATTGTCTGCTTTTAACTTAGAATAATCTTTTTATTTTGAATCACAGATGTCTTTATTTGTCTCTGTTAATGTTTGGTCTCTACTCATTCCTACCTGAATAGGTCCAGTCATGTGTGCGGAGAATCACAGCTGACCTGGGTTCAGTTCTTAGACGGAGCCGTCGATCACAACCTGCAGAAAGCCAAAGACCTCATTCAGCAGGACAGCTAGTGTGTGTGTGTGTGTGTGTGTGTGTGCGTGAGTGAGTTTCTGTGCGATTGAAAATGTGCCTGTTGTGTGGTTTTATGCACTTATATGAGAAGAGGATTTCTAATAGAGTGGCTGCGTTTACAAATTTGTGAATGTTAAACATATGAGAAATAAAAGGACGGACTTGTTTCCTCACATGAACTCTTTGTGTGTCTTCAGAGTGAATCCACAGTCGACAGCTCGCTAAAAACAAACGCAACCTGTCACAGTTTACAAATGGGGTTAATTAAAATAACAAGAAGAATACCTTTGAGCTGTGTGTAAAGAATAACTGAACAGAAAGAAAAACAATTCACATCTGGATAAAATAAGAGAAGATAATACAGAGGACAGAATAAGATGACATCTGAATAGAAGACAACCAGATGTGTAGAATGAGACCACATCTGGGTAGAATAAGACCAGATCTGGGTAGACTAAGACCTAAACTGGGTAGAAAAAGACCAGATCTGGTTAGAATGAGACCAGATCTGGATAGACTTAAGACCTAAACTGGATAGAATAAGACCAGATGTGTAAAATAAGCTCAGATTTAGATATAATCAGACTAGATACAATGAGAATACAACCAGATATGTAGAATAAGACCAGTTTTGGACAGAATAGGACCAGATCTGTTTAGAATCAGACAGAATATGAGTAGATCTGTTTAGAATCATTAGTTGTTGCACTCACTGTATTCGTATCAGTTCGCTGCACTTATTGAATTCGTATTCGTTTACTGCACTTATCCTATTCGTAGTAGTTTGTAGCACTTATTTCATTTTTTTATTAGTTTGTTGCACTTATTGTTTTCGTAGTAATTTGCCTCTGCACTATACTTTTGCTCTGGTTTATGCTTTAAGATGCTTGTTTAAGAAAGGAGATGCACTGATGACTTCTGGTGACTAGTAGTTCTCTTGAATACCTATGTTGAATACACTTCCTGTAAGTCGCTTTGGATAAAAGCGTCTGCTAAATGACTGTAATGTAATGTAATGTAGAATCAGACAGAATATGGGTGGATCTGGGTAGAAGATACTAATTATTGAGCTACCGGTAGAGTTACTGGTACAGATCAGCTCCTCCCAGTCCACTCCTCACGGAAGTTTCTTACCACTGGGAGTTTCCCAGTGATCATCGGTGCGTTGGCGCAGAACAAAGAGTTAAATATTATGTCATCACTAAAAACAATACGTCAATGTTTCCAAGGGGGATAATAATGATTACAGATCCTCATAAACGGTAGAAAATTGTCCCTTTAAGACATTATATATCCTGCATCAATTTTAAAGTAATTATTATGAATAATAGCGTTAAAGAAAAAATATATAGTTATATTGGAAGTTTAACATCCGTCCCGCAAGTTTAAACCCATTAAGGTCTTCAAATGTGGATAAAATCATTAAATTGTCATTTATTTTTATTTTTGTAGTTAAAATGAATTACTAACAAGTTGCTACACAAAGTCCAACTACAGTATTTCAAAAACAAGAAAAAATGAAATGAGAACAAATTATACAAAGATACAATAGATGAAAAAGGATTGAATTATGTGAGTTAAATTAAATGAGTAATCTATTAAAATCAGGCCAGCCTCTATTTATTTAAACGTTCGGATCAGAAACTCTTAATAGAAACCAGGAAAAGCTAATGTCTAATGTTCACATTCCCAAAAGATTAAATATGGAACCTGATATTACTTTTTACAGAACAACAAATTAAATGTACAATTGATTCTGTTCTATTGTATTATATTTATATATATATATATATTATATTATAGTCTTTACACTCAAGTTTCAGATTTTTTGTAAAACATGATAACCTGCAGAGCTTCTTTTAAGGTGTGTATCATTTAACGTGACATCACAATGCCACATGAATCACTTTCCTTCCAGAGAAAAGAAGGTTAAAGATTGGCCCATGTGATTATATATATGTCATCTTTTAATTACATTTTTTCTTTGGTGGGCAAATAGTCTGCGGTTATGTCACCACGCTGTGATTTTGCAATCATAACTGTCTCCCTGACACACAGTTTCTGTAGAAATGCACCACCAACATAGGAACGTCATTGTTTATCAAAATTATGATATTTTTGGGTGTATGTTGTGTTCACAACTTGTTTCCAAGTGGCCCAAAAAATATTTTAATGCAAGTTTAAAGCTACCTGGAAAATGCAAAATACATTGAACTAGTTTATACTACTCTTTAGAAAAGAAATATGTATATATAGTTCAGGGAATATTCAAGGTGGAGACTTTCTATTGGAGTTAAATAGGGATTAAGGGGAATTAACAGGAATAATATTTGCTTTGGGCTTCATTTCATATGCAGTATGTATTGATACAAGTCTAATACAGTGACAGAGCAATGATAATGTTTGATTTGTCCTGATTGTGTGCTGATCCAGCGTGTCCTCTACTCAGCCGTTCCCTGTCAATTGTTGTGATTAACCACTTTAGTTAAGCACAACTTTTTAAATATGCCTCCTTTATCTTTGTAGGCACTAGTGGAAGAAGGGAGTGTGGATGGATTACTTTAACTTCTTTTTCAGTGTGCAGATCATTATTACATTGATTATCATCACAAACATTTACAGTTACATAATTGAGCTGAGGAACTGCTGCACACATAAAACATAATAGCAGGGGTGTCCAAATATTAAACGGAAAGTAAAAGCCAAACGATAGTAAATGTGTGGTTTTCAAGAAGTTATACTGCAAGAAAATCACTGTTTCTAGACCATAATAACCCACGTGTTATAGAAAATTCATTTTATATCAAAATAACCATAAATACTATAAACAGTTTGACAATTCAGTATTTTATTGCTGTGCCCATATTTTCATAAAAGTTGTCTGTATCTGCCTCTTTTAAATTCGATTAAATGAATTCAATGATTTTAAACTAGAGTGCCCACTAAAAATATTAACATGCAAATGTAAAATCTAAGCTGTAACAAACGGAACAGATAGAAATGATAAAATATTGGTTTCTGGTGCCAAGACAAGTGATAATAGTTTTTTTTTTATTCATCTCGGACCATTGCCAGCCAATCATTATAGTCTAAATAAAGGAAGTGGTTGACAATGCATGTTGCAAGACCTGTTGCTGTTCACCTGACATGGGGTTGGGTTTCTGAGAGCTATAAAGTCAGGGACACCCTTCAGGTGTTCAGTGCGCGTCCCTGTCTTCACATCTACAGCTCTAGGAGAGCGAGAGAGAGACTTTCAGAAAGATGGCAGAGGCAACTAAAGAATCTCGTAAGTACCCAAAGGTTGTGTGTTTTTTTTTATATTACTGCAGAAAGGAAAGCTTTCCACAGAGGTGATCTGAAGGAGCGCGCAGAGTGCAGTGTGACATCTAGGCACGCACAATCTCCTCCTCCTCCTTCTCTAACTCTTCCATATATATAAATATATATATATGTATATATATATATATATATATATATATATATATATGTGTTTTACAGCCATGGAGTTGTGTTGTGCCAAACTTTTTATGGAACTATTGAATCAAAGACCGCCTGACAACAGATTTTCCAAATGCCGGTCCGAAATATATACATGTGCGCACAGGCAGGCGCATAGCAGCAGGAATGTAAACCATGCAGCATGTATTGTTGCAGAAGTTTAAAAGGTGACAGGTCACACTACTGTATTTAAGCTGCATGTTGGTGCCTGAGGGACATTTTGGGTCTTTAGCTGCTAGATTCTGCACCAGTTTAAGATAAGAGATAAGAGATAAGATAATCCTTTATTAGTCCCGCAGCGGGGTTTAACACTTGTTTGTTGCAGAGCAGGAAACATGCAGCAGGCTTATCAAAGTGTGTTTACTGAAAACTGCTGCTTCTGCGAGAAAGCTTATGATGATGAAATAATTCCCTTCTTTACCATAGTCTGTATATAAGATGAGGACATGGTCGTTGTGACGTCACCCATTGGTCTGTGGACTGTTGTTTTGAAAACTGGAGTTTAGTGAATTTCGCCATCGCCATCATGGAATACGGCTGTCGACATCGAGGCCTTTTGCAACAGAGAAACTGCAATTTATCATTATTGGAATGCGTCTCCGGTAGCGGCAGCGACCTGTCAATCACGAGTTAGCCACGTCCTAAAGCATACCCTGCTTTAAATGGTCCATAATTTACTAAATTAACATCATGCTGTATTGAAGAAGACTTGAAACTAGAGATTGAGACCATAAACTCATGTTTACAATGTTTACTGAGGGAATAAATCAAGAGAGAAGTAGAGTCATTTTCTCATAGACTTCTATACAACCAGAGGAGTCGCCCCCTGATGGACAGGAGAGAGAATGCAAGTTTTAAGACAGTTCTGCATCGTCTTCAATCGGCAGAACCAGAGTTTGCCGCCTGATAAGACGATCAATTCTAACGCCTCAGAAAGCTTATTCAATTTTCAATTCAATTCAGTTTATTTTGTATAGCCCAGAATCACAAATTACAAATTTGCCTCAGAGGGCTTTACAATCTGTGCACATGCGACATCCTCTGTCCTTCCCTCACATCGGCACAGGAAAAACTCCCCTAAAAAACCTTTAACAGGGAGAAAAAAGGAAGAAACCTCTGGGAGAACCACAGAGGAGGGATCCTTCTCCCAGGATGGACAGAATGCAATAGATGTCATGTGTACAGAATGAACAGCATAACAGAGATACAACACATTCAATGTATATGACATGAATTATTCATATAATAAGACTTATAATAACAGCAAATTATTACAGTAGAATTATAGTTATGAAAATAGGGATAGTAATGTGATTAATAATAATAATGGAAGTAGCAGTGGGTGTCTGTGGCGTAGTTATTCCATTCAGAGGATCGATGGTTATACCTGTTATGACACTTAACCCCAAGTTGCTCCTGAAGGCTTGCCATCGGTGTGGACTGGATGTTGCATGAATGTTAGTTAGAGTCTGATGGTGGCACCTTGCATGGTAGCCTGTCATCAGTGTGTGAATGGGTGAATGATGTGTAATATACTACTGATTGTAAGTCGCTATAAAAGCGTCTGTGGTGTCAGTCGGCTCACAGCAGGAGGCACGACTACGGTCCAGGTACCACAACGATTCATGGAAACCTGCAGAACGAGAAAAAAGGGCTTCAGGGTGGAAGTGAAGCTAAAATGCTTAATGGTACAGGTAATAGTAATAGTATCACATGACCATTCACGTACAACTAGCATGCACGTTCCAATGTAAACAGGAAGCAGATTGTCTAATCCGTGGTTGGTTGCTTAGTCACAGAAAATACAATGTATTATTGTAATTCCTATTAAAAAAAAAAAGGTCTTGTTTGATACTTAATAAAATGTCATGAAAGTGCAGCTTTAAGGTTTAAAACACGAAAAAGGAACAATTGAAACTAAACTTAAAATCTACATTCTTTCTTTAATGATGTCACGTGTCAGGAATTTAAATTACAGGTGAAGGTAAAGGCGTCTCCCCATGCTTTTTCAGACTTCCTTTATTAATGTTCATGTTGTCATCTTGAGCACACGGCTTGGTAATGGTATTGTGTTTGCATGTGACTGCGTCATTCTGAAGGTTGACCCACCTTTCCAGGCTGTCGTTCAGGCGGAGTCGAGCCTTTATTTCTTCTTCTCTAGTCCTGTCTTGTTTTGTTTCGCCCCGCCACATTTAAATCAACAAACTGGTTGTCTAATAATGTGATACATCATTTAAATTTGAATGCATCATTTGAAGGTCAAAAAATGGTCAGGCATCCAGATTTAAGCCAACATTAAATTGGTTGAAAAGTGAACTTTTCTATCAGATAGAATAGAAAACAACTTTATTGTCCACCTGAGTGGGAAATTGTCTTTGGCTTACCGAAACAAAACTACAGATAATACCTTTAACAAAGCATAAAGACCAACATAAACACAACAGTAAAGCCATTAAAGAAGTGCCTTGAACCTGCATTATCTCTAATGGCCATCAGGGGGCGCCTCCTCTGGTTGTATAGAAGTCTATGAGAAAATGACTCTACTTCTCTCTTGATTTATTCCCTCAGTAAACATTGTAAACATGAGTTTATGGTCTCAATCTCTAGTTTCAAGTCTTCTTCAATACAGCAAGATGTTCATTTACTAAATTATGGTCCATTTTGAGTCAAATAGACCACAAAGCATTGTACGCTTTAGGGTGTGGCTAGCTTGTGATTGACAGGTCACTATCACCCTTTCAAAGTGTGTTTTCAGTTCATTAAAGTTAATTGTCACATTTTTGGTCGCCTAAAAATGTCATATTCAGTGTTCGGTTGTACTTGGCTCCACCATTTTGTGTCACTTTTGGTTCCAAAAAACAAATATAGCGAAGACAAGAAACTATGATCAAATGAAACCAAATAAATCAAAGAACATATATATATATTATGCAAGAGTTTCTTGCTATCGCTTTTAGTAACCTGAAGTTCAGAGACTCTGTTAACTTGTTCATGTTTGTATGTTTTTATTTCTTTCAGACTTTAAAGGAGTGGACCTCCACCCTGAATTCAACAACTCTATGCACCACACCAGTGAAATCTCACTGGAGGAACTGATTGTGCGCCGAGGACAGCCCTTCAAACTGACCCTCGAACTGAAGCAACGGTGTGACCTAAACATTCACCCGCTCGCCATCTCTGTACATACAGGTCAGTCTTTCATTAAATGAGTTGCTTTTTAATAGTTGTTGAAGCTTCAAGTTAGCACAAAACTCATTTTGTTTGTAGATGCAGTTTCCCCTGAAGATTCCATCTTCAATCATTCTGTAATAATTTCTTGAAAATGTGACCATATTTGCACAATAATTGAAGAAAATGCCAAGATTGATATTATAAAAACATTATAGATGATGATATAACATAATGTATTTTTGTTAGGGTTAGTTTCTCCTTTGCTTGTTTTCTGATCTTGTGAAATATCTGCACCCAGAAGGTTTTTTTAAATCCAATTTGAAATAAAGAAAAAAAGTTGACCTTAATATTCAATTACATTTAAAATTAGAAATTTCTAATTTGACTTTTTAAAGGGGACTTCAAAACAGCTTTAAGTGTAATATCTTGGTACTTTTTACAACCGGGCCATTTATTTCCTGATAAAGAAAAGTTAGAATCACATTGAGTTGAGAACCGTGCTGACTGGAAAATTTAATTAGGTATTACATAATAGGAAAACATGTTATTAAAATATCAGTCAGGACATTTTATTATTGGGTTTGTTACATTTTCGATTAGGTTATGTGCAAATGTGGAAATCATTACATTAAGACAGGTCTTTTTCTTACTTTACTACTTCAAAGTATTCTTAGTTTTAGTTTTTTTCAAAGGATTTCTGTCCTGCACTACCTCTCACATCAGGGTTTTAACTCCTGCTGTTTAATTATAAATATATAACAGTATTGTTACAGCAGTGGATAAACGTCTGACTCCCTCAGTGGCTCCTTTTTGCAGGAGAATCTCCCACCGAGGAGCAGGGGACCCAATCCTTATTCAGCCTCCCAGATATCATAAAACAAAATCCATTAGCAAAGGCTGTGTGGAAGGTGGAGCTTCACAAGGACGCTTCCCTGCTGAGGGGCCTCCTGGTCCTCACCGTTACCCCACCGGCCGACACCCCCATCGGGAAATTCAACATGGTTGTGAAATACAGGAATGAAGATAAGCCGCTGCCAATGCTGGTGGTGCTCTACAATCCCTGGTGCTCCGGTATGTAGAGTACTAAAACCACACTGTTAAGATACTAAAATACTTTGTTACAAGTAAAAGTACTGCATTAAAATGTTACTTAAGTAAACATATAAGTATTATCAGGAAAATGTGTTTTAAGTATCACAAGTACAAGTACTCAATGCACAAAATATCACCCTTTACTGTTAGATATAAATATATATATATATTGTTATTATTTCTTATGTATTTAGATCATTATTTCTCAAGCAATAATATAAAAGCTGAATTTTTCTGTTCTAGCTGGTTACGATGGAGCTCTTTTTGAACCATTAGCTAATGATTTTTTCCATTATGGATTTATCTGCTGATTGTTTTCTCCATTTTTCTATTGTTTGTTAATCATCTCAACTCACTTATTCAGCTGTACTTGTATAAACTGTCAAGAAGTTTAAGATAGAACAAAGCATCATGTTTTAATAAATGTATGTCTTTTTTGTGCAAAGTCTTAATTTGCAAAGTAGCTATTAATTAATGGTGATAAATAAAATTTGAGTTAAAAGGTGCTATTTATATTTCCCTCAGAGATGTAGTAAAGAATACAATTAGAAAGTTGCATGAAAAGAAAACACTGAAGTAAAGTACAAGTACCTCAAATGAGTACGTAAGCACAGTACTTGAGTAAATGTAGCGTACTTACTGTAGTTGCAATCCAACGCTGCTTTCTACCTGTTACTTTTGATACATTAAGTACATTTCGCTGATAATGATCATGTCTTTTTTTCGGCTAAGTAAGATTTTAAAAATGCATGACTTTTTACTTAAGTAAAGTATTTGAATACAATTAATACTGTAAACTGATTCACATCATCCGTCCTTCTGCATGATTTCACTCTCTCTGTAGATGACTGGGTGTATATGACGGATGAGAAGGAGATAGATGAGTATGTGATGAATGAAGAAGGAATCATCTACAAAGGAAGTGCTAGCCACATCTTCCCCTGTAACTGGGACTTTGGACAGGTTATTTTAAACACAAACACACACAAACACAAACACACACACAGTCATTTTTCAATAACTTTAGGGGACATTACATAGACTTACATTCATTTCCTTGAGGCTTAGTCTAACCCTAACCATAAACACTACTTGCTTAATCCTAATCCTAACCCTAACCTTTACCTAACATTACCTTAAACCACCTTAATGTAATGATTCACTTAAATGTAATGATTTTTCTTATGGGGATGTGCATTTTATCCCCAAAGGAAAGGTGTGTCCTCACAACGTCTGTTATATTGGCACACACACACACACACACACACACACACACACACACACACACACACACACACACACACACACACACACACACACACACTCACACACACACTCACACTCACACATGCATACAAGTTTCATGGAAGCAAAAAATGGCCAAGAAAATTGATTCACTACTGAATACTTGAAATTCAAATACTACTGATTTTATAGCCCTGAATTAGTTTATATATAAGACATATAATATTTCAGAATTCATAAATTCAGATTTAAAATTCAGGTACCTGAACAGTACTCAACATTCAGGGTTAAAAAATTGAATATACTGTTCTGCACTGCCAAAAGCTGATGATGTCTTTTTTGAAAGTTTAAATTATATTACTGTTAAAAGAAGATACGATTCAACTCTTCCTTCTGTTCAGTTTGAGGACAAGATGGTGGACATTTGTGTGAAGATTTTGGACCTCAACATCAAACACGGTATTGATCCAGGGGACGACGTCTCTGCTCGCTGTAACCCCATCTACGTTGGCCGTGTGATCAGCGCCATGGTAAGAACTGCTTTCTGGGTATTTCTTAAAGACAACTCAACAAACTTTTATAGCAGCAAAGCATTTATGGGCTGTGATGACTTAATGTATTTTAAGAAAGTACATAAAACATTATTAAAGGGTTTCTCACATTATAATTATAATCAGATCAATTTTGTTTTTGCAAAACCTTCAGTTTAACTTTGAAGTCAAAATAATCGTACTGGTGCTGGTTGGAGTGGAACAGCTCTATGGCGTCTTTGGGCTTCATGCAGTTCTTGCATATTGAAAGATAATAGTTCTGTAAACATTTGTGCCAATAAACAGCTCAAGAAGAGATGTAGATTTATATAATGTAGTTTCATAAAAAAAGATAAATGGCAAATGTACAAATCTTACAGAAAAAAAGGGAATATTTTTGAAAGAAAGAAGAATGACAATTTCCTTGTTTTCTTCCAGATCAACAGTCAAGATGACGGTGGAATCGTGGTAGGATGTTGGGACGGTCGATATAATCTCGGGTACAAACCGTCTCACTGGACCGGCAGTCACGCCATCCTTAAGCGCTGGTTTGACAACTATTCCCGCCCGGTCAAGTACGGCCAATGCTGGGTGTTCGCCGGTGTGATGTGCTCAGGTAACTTCTGACTCAACACCTGTAATGGTGAATATTAGCTCTGAAACAATGACTCGATTAGTCAGGCAGACAACATAATTGATACTCTGTTAAATGTTTGTTCAGGAAAAACAAACAATGGTTGTTGCCAGCAACTCAAATAGGATATTAGCAGCCTTGTACTCTGCATCATTGCACTTTTATTTACATTTCATTGTCGTTGTTTGAGTGTTTTATGTTCATATATATAAACTTTTGTATTTTACATTTCATGTGTACATAGTAGTTAAATGTTTATACTTTGCTCCTATTGGATCACCTTGTTTTTTGTTTATTTGTCTGTTTCTGTGTACTAGTGAGCGGAAGAAACCGGAGTCAAATTCGTCTGTTTTATATAATTGTGAATGTAATACATTTGATATTTTCTAACATTTTGATAACTAAACAAATGAGATCTAAAAAAAACCAGACAATTTATAATTTATTTAATAATACTCATCATTAGTAGCAGCTCTTATACAAACCTGTTCCCCCCCAAGCTGTTTTAAAACTTGAATTGCCCCTTTGCTAAGCCCCGCCCTCCTGTCAGAGCTAATTCTACCATGGAGCCCACACTGTCACTAACTGCACTCCCTGAATAATTATTATAAATAATAGTTTATAAAATTACCAATAAAAATAATATTATTCAAATAACATCATTAGTTCACACAATCTAAAGAGATGTTAACGTTTAGGTCTACGATCTTAAATACATCAGCTAATACCCCTCTAGTGAATTTTGAAGCATTTACGTGTCCTAAAAAAGTCGGTTGCTGTGGTTCAACGAGGAATGCTGTCAGCTTTGTCAGCTCCAGTTTACACACATCATGATCTCTACTGTGTGTTTGTTTTGAGAAAGTACAGTTGCCGAGAAGGAAAAGTTGTATGTCGACCTACATTTAAGTCTGAATATGTCTGTGTTGCTGTGACAGTAATTGGTCATCATTTTGGTACCGTGGTAGATTAGCAAAGATGTTACAACACGCAACAACAAAAGAGAAAACAAAACTCATTTATATTTAGGTAAATGACTAGTTCAAGCATAAGAAAGGCGTTGTTTCTCTACCAGAAAGGTGTCATATTGCTTTTTTGAGTGACTCAAAACTTCATGTTTGGTTCCAGTGATGCGCCTGCTGGGGATCCCGTGCCGCGTGGTCACCAACTTCGAGTCCGCCCACGACAACAACAAGAATCTGATCATCGACGTTTTTCACGCCGACTACGGAGTCAGAGAGCAACCGTCCCACGACAGTATTTGGTGAGACAAGGAGGCTTCAATATCTGACACACAGTGCTTCAACGCAACTCTTACCCAGTACATTACAATATCCCTTTATCTTCATGGCCAGTTTTGTTTGAGGATTTAAACATTTTATGGTTTTGCACCAGAGAAAGTCGTAGCTGTCTGAGGGCGAAATAAATCCCTTTTTCGATTCAAAACTTTTACCTGAATAACAAATTTCATTTTTGGCCATTTAGGGTTAAAATAAACTATTGACACAAAACTGACATTTAATGATTTTAAGTCGATATGGCACATCCAGCAGTTACAGATCAAAGTGTCCCGACAAATATTCAATCTATTTTTAGCTCTGTTTTTGTGAAACGACTAGGCAAACGAGTGATCAGGTAAAATGGCTCAAGTCTAGACTTGTTCTAACTAACAAGAGCAATCTGGCAGTTTTATTAGATCAGATCGGAGTAAAGAGGTGTGGTAGCAGACACACTCTCAGCCCCATTATCATGTCAATGTCTCATCACCTGCTAACCACAGCAACAATAACAGTCTGGTGTCGGTTGGGTGTGGTGACTCACCATGAGAGCTTTTAATCCGCCAATAAGAATGATCAGTTATTTGGTGGTTCAATTTTACACTGTGATCTGTAGCCTTAGCTTCTATCTTTATCCTTTTCACTTGTTTTCACTTCTGAATCAGTTTGACACACTGGATATGTCCTTCAAACACATATTGTAGATCCTCCTGTCTGCTTTTCTCTGAAATGTCTTTATTGTTTTTCCACAAATCTGTTTAGTGAGTGCAGTTAGTGACAGTGTGGGCTCCATGGTAGCCATGACAGCTTGAAGGAGAAGCAGCGGGGGTGAATTCCTTGCCTGAAGTTTTGAGGAATGCCTCTGCACCTGTCCTTGGCACAAAACAAGCAACATTTATACTTTGCCACATGGATAATTTGCAATCTTTATGGGCGTTTTGGAGCTGTAATATCATTAGCGTAATATCTTTTGTGAATCAGACCTTCAGACGGGGAAGATTGCGGTTGAAAGTGATGCATAATTCATGGTGCTATCGGCGGCCCGCGATCTATTCTTTGTGAAAAGGATTGAGTGTGATATTTCAAGGTATTCATTACATTGAGGTCCACCAACTTGCACCACAGGCCCTTTGCGAAGCTTTTACAGTATGTAGGAGCCAGGTATACCCTGTGTGATTTTGTACACCTTTATTGGTCACTTACGGTAATGAATCACGTGGTGTTGGTAATAGCACTAGGGATATCAGCTGTTCACTAGTTAAGTTTGGTGAATGGAAGGAGAACGGGTGAGAGAGGGACACTAATTATCGCTCTTTATCGCTGTTGATGGACTTTGGACACAATTACGAAATATTGAGAACATTTTGATTGTGTGTTATCCGACACCCAATTTTTTTTGTTTTCCTGCAAATAAAACTACCAAACGCAGCTACTGGATCTTTGATTCATTGATGGCCAGCGCGTCCGCAGGGTAGTTAGACTCATTTTAAGTTGCAGATAGTCACCTAAACAGTATATACCTCAAACATGAGTCCAAGAGTGACACAATGTGTTCTATCGGGACTAGACACTAACATCTTTTAATAAAAACAACATTTGGGTCCTATGCAACAGTTTTAATCCATTCTTCTGACACCGAGCTTGTTTGTCTCACGTATTTTAGAATCAACCTGTTTCAAGCAGTTAAACTTTCGAAACAAAAGTTTTTTTTGCATAGTCATAGGCTTTGGGTTTCTCAATGAGGGAGAAGGAGTAGATATACTTATAAGACATTTTTAACTAGGAAATAAAACCATAGACACTTATTATGAAGTGTTTTTATGTCTTAAAACGTGTCCAAAAGGGATCATAAAAGAATATTCCAGACTATTATTGTTTAGTATAATACTCCAGAGGTGTATTTCAGATCTACTGCACTGCTGCAGATTCTGAATGTTGTTTTGTGTTTTAGGAACTTCCACGTGTGGACGGAGGCCTGGATGAGGAGACCAGACCTGGCAGAGGACGGCAGATATGACGGCTGGCAAGTTCTGGATCCAACGCCACAAGAGAAAAGCGAAGGTACAGAATACCTTTTTTATGTCCATAAACTTTGTTGCTAATATGAGAATTTATCATCCAAAAAAAACATCCTCTGGGGCTCATAAATGTGTTCAGAGGTATTTTTATATTGTATATATATATCTTGCACCTGCAGCAACACACACACATAGTAGTGCTGCAAATTACTATTTTTATTCTTTTTTTTTTATTCAATCATTTTATCTATAAAATGTCAGACAATGGTGAATTACAGTTTCAAAGAGACAAATGTGAAATCCTCAAATGTTAAGTTTTATCCCACAAACACTCCCAACATATTTAGTTTACTAACATATTTGACGCCAAAGGTCCTCATATTTTCGTAGCTGGAGCCGAGAATGTTTGATATTTCACTAAAACAATTATATCAAAAAAGTTGCTTATCGTTTTAGTTCTACACATGCATGAAGCGCAGGCCCTTAAATGTATTAACTTATTTGTGAAAGATCCTTTAAACTACTATATGTAGGATTTCTGATTGCAACGTACATTTTTGTTTTAATAATAATGAAACATTCCCTGTTGCTTTCAACACGGTGTAATTCCTAATTCAATGAACGGATGGCATTTTGAAACCCTAGAGATTTGATTTGAATTGCCTTACACCAAACACATTTTTGGAAAAACTCCAGTGTGAGTTGAGAAGTTTATTTTTTTCATGATTTTAACTTTCTCTGTAGGTGTTTACTGCTGCGGTCCAGCTCCTGTCAAAGCCATCCTGGAGGGACAGACAGACCTCAAATATGACATCCCATTTGTCTTCGCTGAGGTCAACGCCGACTGCATCGACTGGCTGGTCAGTAAACAGATTTAGAGCCTAATCTCAACGTCACATCTTGTGATTTAGTGTTAAATAAGAGGGCCAGCCTAAGCCTCACGTATTTTTGTTTGTGTGGTCTATCAGGTGAAAGCTGACAGGTCAAAGGTGAACATCTTTTCTGACACCTCAAGAGTTGGTCAGAATATCTCCACCAAGTCTGTCGGCTCTAACAAGAGGCTCAACATCACCGACAGCTACAAATACAGAGAGGGTTAGTTCACCTGACAAACAAGTCACACTTCAACACCTGTTTATGATGCACTATAGACCCCTTCCCTGTCAGTAAACGTGATGATGTGTTTTTGTGGGCAAAGCGTAGTTGGAAGTAAGCACCTTGTTATCCCCAGATAAATGACAACTTCATTCAGATCATTTTCGGTAACACTGTTGCAAATTTAAGCACTGCGGAATTAGCAAACTAGCTAAGTAGCCAGCCATCCCCTTGGTAGCATGCTAATTCCACCATGCTTTGATGCTACGCTGATTAAGCCAAGTTCCCACTTCAGGACTTTCGAAGTCATCAGATAGCTCTGTTCACACAACAAAACTTGCTGTCTTGTAATTGGGAGTCATGAAGTTGTTGGTCGTGGTTTTCATACTACGCTACAAGACTAACCGGCGACAGGGTCACATACTACAAGATCCTTCGTCTGGAATCCCTGATGAGGTCTCTAAACTAAGTTTTGTTATGAAAAAACATGCCAGAAGTCACAAGGGCGTAGCGTAGCCTTCTGTCTGAACTTGCTGTGGTGCAACAGCTGTGACGGCTGAGGAGGTTAGCAGAAAGCTATGTTTAACTATTATATAGTACTATAGTAGCTTAAGAAATTGACTGAATCCCCATACAGGATCAGAGAAGGAGAGATCGATCTTTAAATACGCCTTGACCAGAGTCTCTGGTGATGTCACGAAGGAGGACGAGGATTACGTGCCGGAAGAAAACGGAATCCCCATCAGCAGCCCAAAGCTAACTCCGCCACCGCCAGTATGCATGCATTTTGAAGAGGTGCGTCAAGTTCCCTTTAGACTATTGAATAGGATGTTTTGTATTTTATTTTTAGGCTTTTTTTGGGGGGTGGGTGTGTGTGTGGGGGGGTCACAATGCTCAATTTTAGGACCGCTGCTCTTCAGAATATACATCAATGATCTCTTATCCCTTTTTGATTATGTTGAAATCATTTTGTATGCGGATGACACTGTGCTATACATTCACGGAAAAAACACATTAGAAGTCAAAATTAACCAAGGAAATGTCTCAGTCTAAATGTTTGAAAGACTGTTACTACTTTTCCAACAGATACAAGCTTTGGGACTGTCCTGACATCTGCATTAATAGGCAAAATTTTAAATGTGGAAAAAGTAGCCTTAAAAATCTTTGCCCTTACCTTTGATTCAGGTGGCAGTCATCATGTTATCCTCTAATTTTGTCATCAAACCGCGATTTATTTTATATTTTATTCAAAATAGAATCAGTAATGGTAAGGTTAAACCTAAACAAACACACATCTTGGAACTGTTGTTGCCTGTAAATATGGAAAGGGTGGCATTTGTGCTTGTATTTGGAAGTAATGAACACCCAAATAAAAAATGCTTTTTTGGTGTTGTGGTGTACCATCCCTAGGCGCAAACGCTTATGCTATCTCAAGATATGTAATGTTTGTTTGTTGTATGTATGCCTTTTAACATCAACTTAATCAGAGACAAAACAAATTGAATTGGTTCAATGTGTGTATTTTGGCCTTTTATAAATGTCTCTGAGTGATTTCATTGTGTGGTGCTGCAGGTGGCCCCGCCGACGGACGGTAAGGATGTGAGATTGAACCTGGTGCTTCATTGTGAGAGCACCACTGCCCGGCAGGTGTCCATCAACATCAGTGTCAAAGCCATGAGGTACAACGGCCAACTTGCTGTGAACATCCAGAATGAGGTTCAGGAGAAGATGCTGCAGCCTGGGATAGGTGAATCTTTGTCTTTGGATATGGAACTGTTGAATTTTGGAGGCAGATATCATGAAAGGTTGACAAATAAAACCAAAACGATCTGTTTTTCTAGATGCCACAAGGGTTATGTGAGAAAACACTGTATGTTTTTGTTGAATGCGTTGTGAATCGACTCTTCTCTTCCTTTGTCTCTTGGAGATCTGTCCATCCCTATCCAGGTCCTGTTCTCAGACTACCATATACCCATGGTGGAGTGTGACAGCATGAAGGTTTCAGCTTTGGTCACATGCAAAGAGAATCCAGATTGCTCATACCTGGCTGAGGATGACGTCGTGCTGCTTGACCCGCCCATGACCATTGAAGTGAGAAAAAAAAAACTGCTGTCTGTCACACAGCTGTTTGTTTCTCTTTTCATACTCAAAGTCCAGGATTCAAGTTTCAAAATGAAAAAAATTATTAAATAAGACTACAGACAAGCAAACGGCACTATGACGCTGTACAAAGGCAAAGTGGTGCTTTGTGCTAAATACTCATTTCAGCATAACATGCTCAAAATGACAAAGAACTAACACTTAGTTTAGTGTGTTAGCATGCCATCATTTCCTAATTAGCAATAAACTACAGCTGATGGCAATGTCATAGTTTTGATCATAAAATGAAAAACATAAAAACGTCCGCCAACATCACTTCTGACACGGCACCAACACCTATCTATCTTCTTTTTTACCGGACCGTTGTGTTGAAGAGGGAACTGAACCTTAAGTATAAGATTAAACCCAAACTACAAAGAATTGAACTGTAAAAAAGCTTGTATTCTTTAATGTCACATTTCCATTATAAAGCTGACACATAACTGCAAAGTATTTTAGTAACCGGAAATATAAGGTGACTAAAAAAGGCAACAATATTTTGATTTGACTGACCAACCAAATTCTAATCCAGGTCCAATTGGTCAATTATTTCAGTCTGTTATTTCTTTATAGCAGACTGCTGCCATGAAAAACAGACCGTTGATATGGATGCAGTTCTAACCTCTGTACACATTGAGCAGACTATTTTTTTTTACCAGAAGCAATAAAGTAATTTTTTTAATCAATAAATCTTTTCTTAAATCAACTAAATCATTTTTAAATTCATATTTTGTGTAATTCTATTGATTTATTTAATATGATAAGCAGGATAATGAACAGCGTGCGGGTCCAGTATTGCAGGATATTATAATGTGGGCCATTATCATGTGTTTACATGAATAGACTCTGGGAGACAGTAATATTACTATTATATTAATACATTTTTTTTCATGATATCAGCAGCTGTAACCGTACACTGTAAACTCCTTGGCATTAAAACATACAAACCTTTTATTTTAGCTTTTTTTCCCTCTCTTCATCTTGGTGCATGACGGGTTGTTGTTTAAACAAGTTGCCATTTCGTTGCCTGACTGAATGTATTTTAATTATCTGTTCAAATGTGTGTTCCAGATTCCCAAAGAGACTTCCCTGTACAGACAGGTAACAGGGGAGCTGAATTTCATGAACCCAGTCAACGACACGCTGAAGCAGTGCACTCTGACATTGTCTGGAAGCGGACTATTCAGGGATGAGGTTCAATACAAGTGAGTGTGTGTGTGTGTGTGTGTGTGAATATTACCTGGCAAGGATGATGAATGCCTTTCAAGGTGCAAATAACAAATAATGATTTATTTACAGTAGCAACCATAATGTTAATTGTCAATCACAAGATACTAGATCACAAAAAACATATATAATCTTAGTTTGATATAAGCAACCACACATTTCTAGTATTCTCAGAAAGTATTCTTAATGATATGAAAACAAATTAAAGCAAATTTCATGCAATTTTATTAATAAAAGTCTAAGGTAATTAAGATCAAAATACATTTATTTGATTTTCTGTCCAGTCATGGGTTTCAGTAATGCGTATCTTTGTGATTAGGTCTTAGAGTTCAGATGTTTCCATGCCAATCTGAGATGCCAACATTTTTTGGTTACCTTACTTAACATATAAAAGTGATTTTCAACAAATCCATTTTTTTGTATTACTCTTTGTTGCCCACAGCCTTCCAAATCTTAAGAAAGGCAACAGAGTACGTGTGCAGTTCTCCTTCATTCCCTACAAGAGCGGTAAGAAGACTCTCATGGCCGACTTCGACTGCTCCTCCTTCAGAGATATCAAGTGCAGCTCCACCATCCTTGTCAAGCCGAGGCTTTACTGAATTGTTGAGTAAGAGTCACATACCTTTACGCAGAAACAGAATGTCAGATTCACAACTTTTTACGAGCCATAAAAATTCGTCAAATATGGTGGTGGTGTATATAAACAGCTACTGTGAATTTGAGTCAAAATGTTTTCTTGCCGCATTGCATTATTGTCTTTTTTCTGCCACAACTGCTCCTACTAATGTGTGGTGTTAAATATGTGTTTAATATGACAGCTGTGGAAAGAAGCCACAGTTACTGTCTGTATATTCGAAAGATGGACCTGATGGACCTGGTTTATGCTCTTAGATGCTTGTTTAAGAAAGGAGATGCACTTATGACTTCTGGTGACTTGTAGTTCTCTTGAATACCTATGTTGAATACACTTATTGTAAGTCGCTTTGGATAAAAGCGTCTGCTAAATGACTGTAATAATGTCATTTAAAGGTTTGTTTCATGCTCCTTCTCAGACGAGGGCATTTACAGTCAGTTTAGATGTTTCTTATGGCAATTTGTTCATAAGAAACTAGAAATTAGTCCATCCATATGACAGAAATGATACATATGAGCTTAGTGATAGCAGTAGTAGCACCAACAATAGCAGAATGAAATAATCAAAAAGGTATTCCTACTAATAATAACAGCAGAAGTGGATATATTAGAATAATAATGATAATAAAGCAGTAATAGTAATAGAGCTAGCGACAGACTTAGCATCTTCAAACAAACATTCAGAGAAAACTTGTATTACAAAATACATTGTCTTGACGTAAGTAATGAACTGCGGATGTTTCATTAGTTTAATTTTTACGTGTTTTTATTTTTTTACATCTTGAGGCACAGATTGGATCTTATTGAGGATGTATTATTATTATGATTATTATTATTATATTCCTTTATTGATCCCCATGGGGGAAATCCGGGTGTTGCAGCAGCTCAACTACATAGAAACAGATAATAAATACACATATTATACAATAAAATAAAAATAGAATAAAAATAAAAATAAGAAATAAGAATAAAAATAAAGATTTACAGTATATCCACATCATTAAAAGGCGTGGCTGTCTCTTTAAGGTCAGAGTCCAGCTGTCATTGAATGGTGGAGGTTGATTCTGATAACTTTCTTGCCAAAGACATGCACTGGAAGCAGGGTATTTTACACTTAAACCAAATACATATATATTTTTTAAAGACTCTATATATCTACTCAGTTGTGACGCAGCGCTAAAAGCCGGTTTGCTGCAGCGATATACAGCTGACAGTGGAACCTGCTACAGAAACGTTGTGTTGCTGATGCTGAAAAACATATTTATAAACACATATATATATACATATATATATATATATATATATATATATATATAAATATACAGTTTGCTCCACATATATAATAAAATGCATCAGTATTACTCCAGTGTTAATTAATCTTGTTGGTGATTCTTTGGATACAAACTCTTATTATGTCAAGTTGAAAGTTTTAATGAATGCAGGTAAATATGATGTGCAGAAACACACCAGTTTGTGAGGGGGTTCAGGGTCCTCTTCAACCTGCAGTCTTCTGAACTTTTAGCTTTAACTGCACCAAGAAAATCTATCCATTGATTCTCTGTACTTGCTTTGTCTTGAAATGATGTGTAAACTGGACAGTCTTTGTCTTTATTTGCATGTTTGTATGGTTTTGTTGAAAATGTCAGCAATATGCACAAATAAAATTACATCGAAAGCCACTTGCCCTATGTGTCTTTAATAGTGACGCTACTGATCGTTATGTAATATCATTATCACAGAACATACTTCTGTGATAATGAAATTAAATGTGTTGCTTCAGGATTTAAAAAAAAGACAAAAAGGATCATACAGACTTGTCTCTAATTTTTACATTTGTCTTGTCAATAAATATTATATACTTTTAGCTCTTCCGGCCTCTATGAATCCTTCACATTGAAACTATCAATGGAAGGAAAAATTGCTCTTTGTCCACACAAATTTACAGAAAAAAAAAAAAGGAGAACAAATATAAAGTCTGCAATACATTGATACATATGAGTATCTTTGTAATCGTTACGTATCTCTCTGAGGTTTTGTTTCTCTTTGTGGTCGTTTTTTGTCCCTTTGTGGTCATTTTCTGTCTCTTTGTTGTTGTTCTGTGTGTCTTTGTAGTGTTCTCTATGTTATTGTATGTCTCCTTGTGGTCATTTTTTGTCTCCTTGTTGTTTGGGTCATTTATAAGCATTTTGGCTGTAGTTGTTTTGTGTCTCTTTGTAGTTTGTTTTGTGTAGTTTTGTAGTTTTTCCATTGGCCTTTTGTAGTTTTTTGGCCCCTTTTTTTCATGTGAGTATCTTTTTATGTTTTCTTTGTAGTTATTTTATTTCTCTCTGTGGTCATTTTGTGTCTCTTTGTAGTTGTCAAGCATTCTTTGTTATTGTATGTCTCTTTGTGGTCATTTCTTGTCTCCCTATTGCTTGGGTCTTTTAGAATCTTTTTTCTTTTTACTGTGGTTGTTTTGTGTCTCTTTATAGTAGTTTTTAGCCTTTTCATAGTCATTTGAATCTCTTTTTGTCTCTTTGCAGTTACTTTGGTGTCTTAGTTATCTTCTTGTGTCTCTTTGTAGCTTTTTTTTATGTGTCTTTGTGGTCATGTTGTGTCTCTTCCTGGTTGTTATGTGTCTCTTTCAGTGACATTTTGTAGGTGAAGTCCAGTGCAGGGCCTCACTGACACTTTGGGCCCCAGGGACTGTGCCCTGTAAGCCCTTTCAGTAATTTATCCATGCTTTAAAGGTATGCTGGAGATACAGTGTGTTGGATTTCAGGAAAAGCATGCAATGGCACTTTGATGTAATATAACTAATTGATTCACAGCAGTATTTAAAAACACAATTAAGAAAAAAAATAACCTCGAAGAAAATTAAAACAAATTGAGAGTTGCTTGAATCATCTAGAAGGAACTCCCTTTTCTCTGAAATAGAAACCGAAAACCTGCTGTTCTCCATCTGATGATGCATTCACTGCTGTGGGAAAGATGGATGTTTGGGAAAACATTGCTCCTAATGAAATAGCTGATTGGTGACACCAACATTTTTTAATACCAAAGCCTATTATTAGCTTCTTCTACCAGTTGACAGCAGCTTAGTGCAATTAGTTGAGTAAGAGGACTTAAGTATTTTTATATCATGCTATTTCTTTTCTGCTTCACTGAATTTTAGGGGGAGTTTTTATACACAAAAACTTGAGATCAGATTATCCCAAATTTTGCATTATATATAGCAGTGTTTTTGATGCATTCGGACTTTACTTTTCAGAAATGGAATCTGCTTTATTGGCCAAGTGTATGAACACATAAAAGGAATTTGAATCCAGTTTTGAATTACTCTCAATGTACTTACACGCAGCTAGATAGAAACATATAAATATTACAACAAAGCTGAAAAAATATGAATATATTAAAATAAAATTAATATTTATTTACAAAGCAACAAATATAGTGTCCATATGCAAGCCAAGTGTTTCTGTAAATAATTAAAAATATAATTAGTGTAAAAGAATATATATTGGGTAATGTAATGTAATGGCTCTGTAGCGCTTACCAGGGGGGAAATAACAATTTTCTATTAATTACTTTTGTTCTTTTGGATTTATTAATCATGTTTAAGGTCCAGGGACAGAGGGTGAATATGCTGTTCAGATTATAAAGGCCTGGGTTGTGATGTTTTTTGGCTATTAAATATAAGTATTTATTTAATTAAAGGAGTGTTATATTTAATAACATACTCCTTTAAATAAATAAATACTTATATTTAATAACACACTCCTTTAATTCAATAAATAAATAATTATATTTAATAAGTGTTTATTTATTGAATTAAAGGAGTGTGTTATATTTAATAACACACTCCTTTAAATAAATAAATAAATAAATAAATTATATTTAATAAGTGTTTATTTATTTATTTAAAGGAGTGTGTTATTAAATATAAGTATTTATTTAATTAAAGGAGTGTTATATTTAATAACACACTCCTTTAAAAAACACTAAATAAACACTTATTAAATATAAGTGTTTATTTATTTATTTAATTAAAAGAGTGTTTATATTAATAACACACTCCTTTAAATAAATAAATAAACACTTATTAAATATAAGTATTTATTTAATTAAAGGAGTGTTATATTTAATAACACACTCCTTTAAATAAATTAATAAACACTAAAATATAAGTATTTATTTAATTAAAGGAGTGTTATATTTAATAACACACTTTTAAATAAATAAATAAACACTTATTAAATACAAGTGTTTATTTATTTATTGAATTAAAGGAGTGTGTAAATAAATAAATAAATTAACTAATATATTTAACAAAGTGTAAATTTAGCGCTTAAATTGGGTTATTTTGTCTAAAACTCAACATGAATAATCCCTCCACCACTGCCTACGGCCACCAGAGGGCTCTCTCCACCGCTCACCTCCGAATTCCTACAATTTCTCGACGCCCTCGAACGCAGCGCGGAACAGGAAGTGAACCGGACCCCGGAAACCAGAGAGAGAAGCGCTGCAGTCAGCCGGCAAGTTCCTGACTGCTTCCTTCACCCGCTACTACCCCACACCCCCCCCACTCACACACACACACACACACACACACACACACACACACAGACGAGCTGAGAAAACCCGCATTGAAGAAGCAGAAGAAGAGTAATGTCAGTATTAGCTACGAGCACGTGTAAACACAGGTAACGCTTCCGCTCGCTAGTGTCCTCGTCAAGAGGAGGACGTGTGTTCGATTCCCCTCGTACGCAGCAGCCGGTAAGAAAGTGTGTGTGCGTGAGAGAGCGAGCGAGCTTCGTATGCTAACGGCTAAGCTAACGGCTAGCGGTTAAAACGCGTGAGCAGCTAGGCTAGGCTAGCGGCTAAGCTAACAGTTAAGCTAGCAGCTAAGCATGTTCGAGCTAACAAAGCTAGCGGGGGGCTACAGCTACGGCTAGCTTTTGTTAAGCTAGGGTGAGTGTTGTGTTCTCTGAGGAAAAAGGCCGCCGACGTCGTTTGACGTGATGGCGGTGATTAGCGTCCATTCATTAGCTGGAGGCTAAATGCTAACAGCTAAAGGCTAAAGCTAAAGGCTAACGGCTAACGTCTACGTCACCGACCACAACAGTGCGGCACTAGGCTGTGACGTCACGAATGCAGGTTTTTGTTGAAACTGCGTTTTTGTTTGTTTATTTATTTATTTAAAGGAGTGTGTTATTAAATCTAACACACTCCTTTAATTCAATAAATAAAAAACCTATTAAATATAAATGTTTATTTATTTAATTAAATAAATAAAAAATACAAATATTTGTTTATTTATTTAATAAATAAAAAAGTTTTTTAAATATTTATTTAATTAAATAAATAAAAAAACACTTATAAAATATAATTGTTTATTTATTTAATTAAATAAATAAATAAAAAAAATAAACATTTTTAAATTTATAATTAAATTTAAATATTTGTTTAATTAAATAAACTTATTAAATATAATTATTTATTTAATTAATTAAAGGAGTGTGTTATTAAATATAACGCACTCTTAAATAAATAAAAAACACTTAATAAATATAATTATTTATTTATTTAGAGGAGTGTTATTAAATCTAATGCACTCTTTTAATTAAATAAATAAAAAAACACTTATTAAATTAATTTATTTATTTAAAGGAGTGTGTTATTAAATCTAACACACTCCTTTAATTAAATAAATAAAAAAACACGTATAAAATATAATTGTTTATTTATCTAATTAATTAAAGGAGTGTGTTATATTATATAACATATATGGCCACTAAGTGGATGCGAAGTATGTTATGTTATCTGCACCCCCCCCCCCCAGAAATCCAGGTTTTCGTCAGCCACCATTTCTCATCTTGAGGAATGACTTGCATTTCCAGTGTTGAGCAGTTTTAATCCAGAGTAGTTTAAACTGAGTGACCAGGTTTTGGGTTCAGTGTGGAGATCTGAGAGCACACATTGCATTTGATATTTGTTTTGCTTACGTTGTGAAATGAAGAATCTGGGAGCTGTTAGGATCATAACAGTTTACTGCACCATGCCACTTCACCCAGTGTGTTCAGATCTGACTAATGAGGGGTTTTTTCAGATTATTTTTGGATGCACATATTGAATATAGTATAACGTTATTGGAATCAGTGCCATGCAGGAGATAAAAAGTCAAACTGATGCATTACTAATAGAAATTATTGCCGCACAGTTTGGTTTTGTGTATGGAAGCGAATGGATGATAAATTTGATCATTGAGAATGAATCTTTGACCTAAAAGAAGACACTGCAGCCAAAACAAATATGTCCAAAAAAGTTAAAAAGACACTGAGTTAAACATTACAACAGTAAACATTGAGACATGTTAAAAAAATATTAAAAATATCCGTGTGGACAAGGACATATTTTGAACAACAGATTACAAATACCATCACTGTATATACTGTTACTTCATATGGAGGCAGTGTGGCATATCTTAAGTTTAAAGGAGATATATGATGTTTCCTCTGGTAAATGTTTGGATCTGTTTGGCACTGTGATCAGTTGACAAGTATTATTTTCATGCGCGAATGCTAACCAGTGTTTCAATCTTTCAGTAAACAATCAGAGATGCCTCAGAAACAGAGGACCAAGTCCTGGACGGAGTTGAAGCAAGCTGGAAATGAATATTTCAAGACGGGCCAGTATGGAGAGGCCACCAATCTCTACAGCCAGGCGATCAAAGAGCTGGAGAAGTGCAGTAAGTGTTGCTTAAATATTACCTGTGGACACATGATGAGTATAAACACAATCATGTTTCTTTACACTAAGACGGGTGAACAACAAGAACAGTAGTTGCAAGGCAAATGAACAATGAGATCAATGGAAAAGGTCATATCAGCATCTGAATTCAATAAGGAATTTGTTAATTTGACAATGTTATGATTCCAATTTGATCTTTGTAAATATTTTAATGGTTACCACACCAATACAGTGTTTCCAAGTAATTAGACTGCAGCCAGTTTCTTAATTAATAAAAAATATTCTTAAATTTCTGGGCCAACTTCAAAATGTTACTGAAGTAAAAGCACAAAAGTACTAGCTAAAGTACTACTAAATATACAAGTAAAAGTAAAATAACTAATTATGCATATTGCAGCTGTTCAAGCTCATTTTTACCACTCTATATACATCTTGATAATACATCATCATTCATTAGTTAATTTATATTTTGTATTATGAATCTGCAGAGTTGCTAGTAACATAATATTGGCAAATAAATGAAGTGAAGTAAAAATGACTATTTCCCTTTGAGATGTACTGGAATGGAAGTAAAAAGTTTCATATGAAAATACTCAAGTAAAGTACAAGTACTTCAACATTGTATTTAAAGGACGGATGTAGCAGAAAAACTTATTTCAGATGCCTAAAAGAAATGTAAATCTAAAAAAGTCAATACCTGTTTAAGTGTTTGCTATATTTATGGTATTTTCTGACAGAGAACTGAACTGAAAGAGAAACTTATCGATCGATCCCTTTTTTAGTGCAGTCTAGTTGCTTTCAAGAGAGATTAGATGAGTTTCACATTCAGCTTGGTTCCCATAAGAAACGGCTCTCTGACAGAAAGACAGCCCTTTGGCAGTTTACCAAATACAAATGCAGTATTTGGCACACTGTTGTCTTTGTACTAGTAGTTTTAGTCCAGAGGGCCTAAATCTCTGTAGTGATCTACTCCTTCTGTCCTGACCCTTTAAATCAATGTTCTATCTACGTCAGTATCTCTCTCTTTTATGATAATGACTCATTGTGTCAGTTGGTCATTGCTCTTCTTTGTGTCTGCTGATTTATTTTTGACTGAGATGACATGATCAGTTTGGTTGAATGCTCCTCTTAAACAGTGTTATTTCTCTTTTTAAGATAAAAAGAACCCGGAGGATTTGGGCATTTTGCACTCAAACCGTGCCGCCAGCCAGCTGAAAGAGGGCAACTGTGGCGAATGTGTTAAAGACTGCAATATGTAAGTGTATTATTGTCTGTGATTCTGTGCAGTTGTCTTAACGTTTTTGTATTTTTGCATTACTCATATCACATTTTTATACAATTTCATCTTTTGGGGCTTTTGTTCTTGACACTTAGCTTTTATGTTCTAATGTCAGATAAGTTAAACATGTGAAAAAAAGACCAGATTGACAAACATATACACACACCTGAGCTTAATTTTATTTAATAAAGTGATAATCAATTATGAACCTTCATGCCAGCAACCATTTTCTGTTTGTAAGGATGGTTTTTTTAGGCGTTGATGGTGTCTTGCAGCTTTGACTCTTCATAAGAGGTGATCAAGCCTTATGTGCTGTCCTATTTGTTGGGTGTCTAACTTGTGAAATGTGTAAATATTTTCTCTCAGGTCTCTGGAGTTGTTCCCGTTCAATGTGAAGTCCCTGCTTCGTCGTGCTGCTGCCTACGAAGCTCTGGAGCGTTACAGGCTGGCTTACGTAGACTACAAGACTGCTCTGCAGATCGACTGCAACATAGCAGCTGCTCACGACGGCACCAACAGGTACCTGGTCTGCACAAGACTAAACCTCTATGAGGAGTATTTAAAGAAAGATGTATAGATTTGTTTGTGTGTATCTATTCTCAATTCACCTGTGTCAGGTAGCTGGCCCCTCTTCAGGCCAGCACCATGAAGCTAAAGAGAGCTTAATTAAGATCCATAGTGCCAAAACAAATTTAAGTCCACATTTATAAATTTGTCATAGTGGTTCACACAGATTACTGTCCAGGTGCTCGGTTTTGTCTGTATTTCTGGTGGTTTTTATCAGCCTGTTGTTGGAGTTAACACGAGTTTACTAGAAATACTTATCACTCCAAACAAAAGATCATCCTATAAACGGTAAAGTCTGATGGTAAAAGCACACAGGATGGGTTCAGGGGCGTTTCTAAGAGTAATAAGGTTCTAACCCCAGACCATTGGGGTCCAAGGTTAGGGTCTCTTCAGATCCACACACACAGGTGGCAGCAAGGGTTGGGGTTGTTGGGATTAAACAATTTACATTTCATGTTGATTATAGATTTTTTCTTCTGTAAGAAAGTTTCAGGGCAAGAGAAAAATAACAGCCTACGCTCTGGAAGCCTTAAGTTAATGCCATCAATGGATGGATTTATCTCTTCAGGCATCTTTCTCTTCATTAAAAGGACTAAACAAAGTGTTTCGCAATCTTTTTTCTTTTTTACATTCGGCTCACTGTGTTTTTTTTTTATTGTCTTTCAGGATGACGAAGGCGCTCACAGAGGCAGACGGGCCGTCATGGAGAGAAAAGCTTCCCCCCATCCCCACCATTTCTCTGTCTGATAGAGAGAAACTAGCCCAGAAAACTACAACCAACGCCGCACAACCGAACCCGAACCTGACACCGAAACAGAACGGCACCAGACAAACAAACAAACCTAGTAAGCTGGTGTGATTTCTGTTGGGTTTTCTACTCTTTGACGTTTTACATTGTCATGTAGCTAAAAAGACTTCATGTGTGTCAAGCAAATGTATTTTGATGATAACCAATGTGAAAGTGACGTCTCTTTTTGTAATAAAGCATTCTGATTTTAGCCCTATGTATGTGGATCTGGCATCATGTGAAAACATTTTTTTTCAAAATTGTAATAAATCACATACACTATTAATCCTTCGAAGATGTCAAAATGTCTGATAACTGACCAGCTGCATGTTAATACACACAATTATTTCTACCAATCACACGGTTTCTTCTGTGTTTTGTAGTCAGTCGGGAGAAACTTATGAATTTTAAAGGTCCAACTTTTCCATCTCTCTCTTCTATATCCTCACCATCACATTATTCCTCTCGTCAGCTCCCAGTGATAAAGACATAAAGAAAGGACAAACCCTGAAAGAAGAAGGCAATGCTCTGGTGAAGAAGGGAGAGCACAAGAAGGCCATAGAGAAGTACAGCCAGAGCCTCAAACACAACCCCACCGAGATCACAACCTACACCAACAGGTGGGTCAGAGTGTCTGCTCTATCCCTGCCTCCATTGGTTAGCTTGTTTTTCTTGTTGTGTGACTTCGGCTTTTTTAATAAATTAGTTCAGTCACTCAAAAAGTTAAGAGACAGTGAAGTCATAAACCATTTCTTAGTTGTCCACGTTGATGTTCCAAATGTGTCCTAATTGAAATAAAATGTCTGCAGATGGGAGAAGCTTGCATTTAGGGCTTTCTTCTAGAAAAGGTTTATTTTGACCCAAAGCATGATCTTTTTCTAAACCTAACTAATGCAATGCAATTCTCTTAGAAAGATCTAAAACCTTATGGAGTTTTTGAAATATGTCTGTTCATCAGTCAGAGACGGTGTGAAGTGAACTTGAGCAATATCTGTTCTTTATAATAACAATGAAATAATAAAAAACTATTATGTTAGCTCAAAGTACTTCTCAAAATAGTTTGGTTCTAATAATAATAGGTTCTATCCTACTTGCATAAAACAGCACAAAGCTGTGCAGCAATGAAATGTTGATTTAGAGTTAAAATTTAAGCATTATGAATAAAGCTTTGAGGCTTCAAACTTTTGAGTACGGCCCAATTATTATCAAAAACAATCTGGTATTCATCCCTATGTGAGTGTTATCTGTTAAAAGCTTCCCAAAGGTAACCAGGGAATATTAATATAGGAGCTAATAAGGTATTTTATAAAAAAAAAAAAAAAAATCGTTTCATTGTTCTAGCTGTAATTTATTTGCATTTGTATTAAGGGAGTCTCTTTGGGTTGATTGTTAAAACAGCCCTGTAGGTTGTGTCCTATAAAATTCTATTTATAAGCTGTCTGATGTTTGACTCAATTTCCTTTGTTCTTGTGATCAGGGCGCTGTGCTACCTGTCAGTGAAGCAGTACCGAGACGCCGTCAGAGACTGTGACGAGGCTCTGATGATCGACAGCAGCAACATCAAGGCTCTCTACAGGAGGGCTCAGGCTCTTCTGGAGCTCAAGGTGAGAGCGTCGTCTTCTTCCTCTCTGCGCTTCAGTTCCTGATTCTCACACAGGAGTAATCAGACGTTGGTTTCAAAAGAGTCTGTCTGGAGGATTTCTATATGGGTGACAAAATAAAAGCACTTCCTGTCTTGACGTTTCCCCCTGACAGCTTCTCCTCATCAGTATTCATCAGAGAGGAAACAGTTCGCTCTGCACTCACAGCTCCAAACAGTTGCAACTGTTGATTTGTTTTGGAGGTTTGAGTTTTGTTAAAAATATCTAGTAAAAAGACCCATGACTAGCTAAATAAACATAAACCAGCACAAAAAATACCTACATTTTGCTTTGTTTTCAGCCCATTTACAACTGATTTTAATGTACATCGGTTTCTGACACTAACGCATGCCCCCCCAGGAAAACAATGAAGTTTGTTTTAAAATGTAATGCATCAGTCTGGTGCACTACGAGAGCAAAGCGAGGCTAGATCTATAAAGAACTTTCTGTTCCTGTAAACTATTTGTGCTCCTCTTCTAGCAGTGGTGGAATGTAATTAGACTAAGATACATTTAGGTTACTCAAGTACTGAGATTAAGTACATTTTTAAGAGACTTTACTTGAGTATTTTCATTTTATATAACTTTATACTTCTACTCCACATCTCAGAGGGAAATATTTAACCTTTAACTTCACTACCGTATTTTCCGCACTATAGGGCGCACTGTCAATGAATGGTCTATTTTTTTCATATATAAGGCGCACCGGACTATAAGGCGCATTAAGCGAAACAAAACAGTCAGTCAAACTTCCTCCACTTCCGTACCATTGATTCATTAATGTTGAATTCTCTCGCAGCTGCTCTATTCCCATGTTCTCCTGCGTGACTGACAGCCTTGAGTTTGAAGTCCGCGTCGTAAGCGTGTCTCTTGAGGAGCCATGTTGGGTCCTTATCCACACACACTGTAATATTATGGTGAAGCACAGTGTGTATTACTCCGCGACGCTCCTGACTGCAAGCTGTGCGGTTTGTAGTTTACCAAAGTCGTACTAAAACATGTTGACAGAGCGCCGTGTACCACACAAAATAGCTTCGAGGTCAGTAAGCACAACCACAATTAATCCATATATAAGGCGCTCCGGATTATAAGGCGCACTGTCGTTTTTTGAGAAAATTAAAGGCTTTTAAGTGCGCCTTATAGTGCGGAAAATACGGTACATTTATTTGGTGACTTCAGATCCAGATTCTTAACACAAAATATAGATCAACTTATAAACTGTTATGTATTATTATGTTGTAAATAGCTTAATTATAAAGAATGTAAAGTGGTTAAATTGAGCTCCGCCTTAACAATCATTGATTATAATTCATGATGTGGGCCTTCTGTAAATATATGTTTTGTGAAAGTGGCCCTTCTGCATAATGAGTGTACTTTTACTTTTGGTAGCTTACTTTAAGTATATTTTGCTGCTAATACTTTTACTTTAAGTTACATTTTGAATGCAGGACTTTTATTTGTAACAGAGTATTTTTACTCTGTGCTTTGGTAAACGTTTTAAATCATGAACACGTTGTTTGTGCAGCTCAGGCAGCAGTAGCATAGAGGAAGGCCGGGCGTCGTTCATCTGCATGTACTGTTTGACACAAAGCTGGTTGTAAATCGATAAAGTTTCCCTTTCATCTCTCCCTTGTCTTCCTCCTGATCTAACAGGTGAGGGAGGTTTGTAAATGTTGAGCCACAGACCTCTTGTGCTCCGTATTGTGCTACATTCTAAACTGTCCAATCTAATCCAAAGGATTTTATTTAAATCCCACTTGTACACCTCTCAAATAATCTGTTTCACGGCGAAATGCGTCACAGTGTAGAAGCTTAAGACGCTCTAACTTCTGTTTCCTTGGGAATTCATGAAAGCACACATGGTTTAAAACCCATAGAGACATCTGCTGTTCTCAAATCAGCCTGCTGTTGTTATTCCAATGTCACCGCTCTCCTCATTACTAGTTTTGTTTCTAACTCTTAATTCTCATCCACATTCCTGCAGGACATCAGAGGTTGCGAGGACAACCTGAACACCCTGCTCAAAGTGGAACCAAACAACGTGGCCGCCCTGAAGATGCTTGAGGATGCGCAGCAGAGGAAGTGATGACACATCAGGGGTCTCTGGAGACGGCGGTAAGGATCTGTCACTGCACTGCGTACAGACGGGGGGGGGAATAATTAAACAAACAAACAAACAGCCGAGCAGTGACACGATTCAGCCGCCTGACCTGTGTTTCCCAAAAGCTTCGTTCACACCGAACATGTGTTTGATCTGTTCACTCACTGGAACAAACATGAGCTTGGTTTTTCGAGATGCTTTTTGGAAAACGCAGCTCCGGTTGATGAGAGCTGAGGGTGCGTCAGGAGGAAGCCTTGATTATGTTTGTATTCTACCGGTTTTTAGTGTCACTGAGTATTTATGGTTATTTATGTAAGAGCTGAAATTACAATTCTAACTGAGAATAAGCCTTTACCGTTAAACATTTGTTAAAGTGAGGTTCAGCGGATAATCATCCGTCATGTGGAGCTCCACTTAGTAGCTTTTTCTGAGCTTTCCCCACATCTGGGCTTTAACACTCACCACCAAAGATCATCTTTTAAAAGACCGGCTGTCACATGACGTCAGGTCACGTGATCCAGTTCCATTTACTGGTGAAGTTAAAGACATCATGATATTTTGACATTAGAAAGCTTCCATTAACTGAAAAAAAAAGATTGGGTGATGGGGATAAAAAACATCTATCCTGGTTTATATCATTATATATGTCTGTCAATATATATTGTGATGCAGTAAGGGCTAGTAATATAAAAGGGGATATTAAAAGTACAGCAACATTTCTACCATTTGAAGCATAATATTTAATGTCACAAATTCTCTTTGCAATCAGGCTAATTGTTATAAAAGACAAAATGTCATGAAAACATTCCCTTCATCATATCTTGGAAACAAAAGGTAACATTTTCAAAGTGCTGTTTGAATGGAAAATCTAAAACCCAAAGATTGATTCTTTTTTAGTATCACAAAAAACAAATAAAAGGCACATTTGAAAAGTTTGAATCTGAAAATTCTGGAGATCTTCGCAGGAAAAATAACAAAATAGTTCCAGATTACTTTTCTTTTTCAGTTGACTTTTCATTGTGGCTCCAAGTCTATTGTTTAAAATGCGAAGTCCATATTGAATCCCACTCTAAAATCAGACCAACCTACAAAGTGTGTAAAGGTTTATTCTGCGTTTGAATTACAAGTAAACAACCATTTTTGACATAATGTTATACACTCAGGTAGTTTACTTATTTATCATTTATTTGGTTTTCTGAGGCTTTCGTGAGTTCCTGTGTGTGAATGTTTCTTTCTCAGTGGATTGATATTCATGTTGTTCATGCCGGGTTCACGTCACATGGTCATATTAGGATTATAAATACTATGCGATGACAGTAAAGCACGATATACATTCAGTTTGTGTTTAAAGGGACAGGTCAGACCCAAAATCTAATTAGCATATTATTTATTTGACCTGTAGTGCTCTTTGTTGGTCTCGTTGTTTTGGTGTGAGTAACTGAGTGTTGGCTTTATTGGCTAACTATAAACTTTAAACACAATCTTCTCATCCATGAGTACAATGAACAATTGGTGGGTGTAGTTTGGTCGAAAGAAAACGGTTCCTACATTAAACTGCTATCAACAAGGTCTGCAGATTATTTTAAATCATGATATCTGAAAAAGAGACATTGCTTTTTAGTTTTTCAAATGTATTTTTTAGTTCGATGGTCATTAGCTCCATTGTATCAGACATCTCTACGGCCGATATCTCCAAAACTGGGCAACTCGCACCAAAACAATATTGTAAACAGCGCTAAAGATAAGGTGAGAAATACGTTGTTTTTTCTTTTGGAGTGAACTGTCCCTTTAAACTGACATGAGACTTCCATATTTCCTCTACTTTTTGCGCACTTCTGAACTATTCTGGGTGACTTATTCACCAAAAACTGTATTTACAAATCAAGCTGGTAGTAACGATAACTCCAATACGACGTGAACGTAGCGTCATATGTTTCGAATGTCACTTTTCAAGCTCCGCCCTCCCAACATATTGGTGAGGTTTGGTAACAACGATCGTTTCTGACGGAGCTACATCTGTGTCACTCCACTGAGAGTTATATTTCTGTTTGATAACTTTAAGGATCAGTGCATCAGTTTGTTCCTTTTTCTTCTTGAATGAATAAATGTGTGAACCAAGTTAAAGTATCCTCGAACGGGTCATCACGTACAAAATACTGTATCATTCTGTGATCAAATGTTGTTTTTCCCATTTCATCTTATTTTTATGAAACAAGTTAAATCTCTCTTTGGTGATCCTGCTGTAGCTCGGCAATCTCGATCTTGCCCGAAGTGCCTGTCTTTATCCTCCGTCTGTTGCTCTGCATTAGTTTTCACCTAAAATGAGAACATTTCAGTTGCACCTCCAGTTATGTGTACAATGCAATGAAGGTTTATTAAACACATCTACACTTTATTCATGTCTGCACAGATTTAAGCAAATAAACAGCACGGTGTGTGGCCTCAGACCGACTCTATTGGAAACCAACGTCCTTCTGTTTTTGTTTCACTTTGATCACATTTCTGCTGTTTCTGTAACTTTCTATTTTGTTTCAGTCAACCGTCTTCTGTTTTAACTGCAAATAAACTTAAGAAATGAACAGACCCAGAACAACCGTGGCTTTCTATGAAGTTTCTATGAATATTTTAAAGCAAAAGTTCTACATTTCTTTTGTTAAAATATGTTTATTCACTTTCTTGCAGAGCTATAGATGAGAAGTTTGATACCAATCCTGATTGTTTGGTTAATATAAAGATACAGACAGTGGCTGCTTAGATTAGCTAAACTAGACTGGAGATATGGTGAAATGTCCGTGTGTAATAATAAAGATATTCAAAAGTCATAGTCATTAAAGTCATAGTTCAATATTTCAAGAATGTCATAGTATACATCAGAAAAAAGTCAATATAGTATTCATGTTTTGTATGTATAGCATGGTATGTATAGTATGCCAATAAAATGATTATAATGCCCTAGGAAAATATCATTTTAAAGTCAGTATAGTGTGATATATTGTCATCTTATTGTAAGTCATAACAAATTCCATGAAAGTTATATTATTATATGACAAGTAAAAAATGTCATAAAAACGTCATTCAGTAGGCCATTTAATGCCACAGACGTGCCATCAAATATGTATTAACAAGTAGTTTTATGGAAAGACATAAAAATGTCATAAAGAAGTCCTATTATGTAATAAAAATACCATCCAAATGTAATGTGTAGTATGTCATGAAAAAAGTTATAAAAAGTCATATTATAGTATACCCTAAAAATGTCACTATGTATTGTCATAAAATGCCATAAAAATACCATCAAAAGTCGAGGTGAAGTATGTCATTAAAAATGTATCGTGTAGTATGTCATAGTATAGCATGTCATAAAAAGGTATAATATATCAAAAAATGTCATGAAAGAAGGCATAATATGGTATGTCATGAAAAATGTAACGGAAAGGAGTATGGTACGTCATAAAAAAACTAAAAAAAAAATCATAATATAATACTTCATTGAAAAAGTAACAGTATGTCATAAAAAGTAAATGGAGGCGTAGTATTGTATGTCATGAAAAAGTAAAAAAAAGTAATTGAAACTTCATAGTGTATAATCTAGTAGTATGTCATGAAAAACATTTAAAATAAATCATAATATAGTATGTCATAACCATAATAGGATTTTTTTCACCACACTATACTATGAATTTTTTTATACTTTTTTTCAACATGCTATACTATTCTAACAGCTCTTCATGCCCAGTCATCATCTCCCATTCAGTTCTTTTTCTTCACCCTGCCTCCTCTCCACTCTGCCTGCCAGCCACTCCCACCACATCCCACCTGCTCAGTCCACCCAGTATTTAAGCTTCTCCTGCTCACTCATTCATTTCCAAATTGTTCTCTGTCACTTACTCAAGACTCTCTTATTTCGTGTTCTCGCCCCTGCCTGCCTCTGACCTACCTGCCTCGTCTGATTCCCAGTAAACCCACCGGCCTTCTGTCTTCCACCTTGAGATCTGCTTCTGCGTCATTCGTTCCTGTTTGACTTTGGCTGCTTGGCGTTTCCATCCAAAAACAACGCTGCAGAGTGGGTGTTCCTGTCTACTCACCTGTGGTCCAGAAATCCTCACCGTGTCACCACACTTGCAATTTTGTGTGTGTCCTCTGAAGACCTTCCTGCTGGATTCCTCCACTATGTCTGCTGTCTACTGCTCCATTGTCTTTAGCTGAACTGTATTGTTTGCTCCTTTACCTGCCATGCTCTCTACCTACTGAGTTTTGGCAATAAAAGTAATTACCAAATGTTCCTGGTCTCCTGTTTGCTTCATTGGATGCATTTCTTTAACACACTATGCTATGATTTTTTTACACATAATGATATAACTTTTTATGACTCTTTTCAAAATACTATACTATGACATTTTTTATGACTTTTTGCCACACACTGACTTTTGTTCATCATACTGTACTACGACGTTTTAATGACATGAAATATTTTGATCTATTACATTTTTTCAAAATACTATACTATTCTCTTTTTTATGACTTTTTATATACTTTATTTTGACTTTTTCAATGTACTTTTTTTGACAGGACAGAACAACTTTTTTGACAGACTATTATAAGACTTTTTGTGACATACTTTATTTAACATAATTATAATAATTTCAACATAATATCCTTTGACTTTTTAAACATACTGTACTATGACTTTTTTTCAACATACTATGGTCAGCTTATATTATGCCATAAAAAAGTCATACTATCATATGTTAAAAAAAAATCACCAAAATGTCATAGTATTGTATGCCATAAGTGTCTTAGAGTGTCACTAAGAATGTTAACCTAAGGCATGCCATCCAAAAAATGTCATTGTTTTAAGTTTTAAATTCTTTATTGTGATCTTCCCAATTCCAGAGAGGCGTTAAGGCAATGATAATCTTATATCTCAGGCTGTGAAAAATAAAATATGTCGAAAAAAGTTATACAAAAGTCATAGTATAGTATGTCGAAAAAGTAAAAAAAAAAGTCATAGTATGTCGAAAACAATCATCAAAAATGATAATCTCTATATCTCAGGCTCCCTCCAAATTATGTGAAAAATAAAATGTCAAAAAACGTCAAAGTATAGTGGGTCGAAAAAAGTCAAGTAGTTATTGTATAGTATATGAAAAAAAGTCATAGCATAGTATGTCGAAAAAAGTAGTAGTATAGTATGCTGAAAAAGTCATACAAAGGCATATATGTTGAAAAAGTCATAAAAACGTAGTACAATAAAATTTGTAGCAAAAATTCTTTAAAATAAGTCAGTGACTCATTTTCTGTATGTCGAAAAAAGTCTTAGTTTGCTTAGAAGTGTGTGTGAGAATCGACATACAGTATGCATCATTTATATGAACTTATAGCCTGATTGGTCGTTACATTTTTGTGTCTACTAAAGTGAAAGTAAAATTTCAGTAACTGAAAGAAATGAGAGCCTGGACATAAAAGGCTGAAGTCAATCTCCTTAATTCCAGTTGATTTTTAATTATCAAATGTACATCATCTCAGGGTTTAGTTTCATATTAAAACACCCGTTTCCTTAATACAAAATGAGAAGTTACTTATTCCCCATACAAAAATCCTCAAGTATCAAAAGTAGCAATGATTAGGCAACAACATCCAGGTGAGACATGAAGACAGATTCATCCCCATTTCTACAGGAGTTACACACATAAAAAAACAAACATCTGACCTTATTTTCCAGATCCACAAAGTTAAGTCAGATCAATTCATTGTGAGAAAAATACAGCTGAGGAGAACAGCGATGACCCCAAAACTATAGCACATAATTAAGTAGTCAGTTGTACAGTGCAGGAAAACAGTAGCGTGAAAGCAGCTTTTTTATTTATTTTTTAACAATCACTGATTCGTTGTGGCGACATTATGTTCTCATGGGATTCTGGGAGATAAGAAATCAATAATTAACATCAGTAGTCGCGTACAGTTTCAGAGCGGTCCGTCCAAACGAGCCGTCATACTGTAAATTCAAAACACAGAGTTCCAGTTTTCTTCTTGTAATTGAGATGTTAAGACATTTTTTTCATCGTTTTGTTGCGAAAAGGAAATTGAGAAAAGTGTAAGATTCAAAAAGTCATTGAGCTTCCTGGTAAACAATCAGATAACTGAAAAAAGTCCAGGTTAAATATGTCTAATTTTCATTTTGTTCCTGTTTTGTAACCTGAAGCAAAATGCTGTGTAATTCACTTTATTTGTATTTTTCAAAGTTTGGCTCCACTTGTCTCGCTCCAAACTTTTTCCAAATTCAGTTTGAACATGCAGAGACACCGAGCTGTTATGTCGGGACATTCTCACCAACTACATCATGTGATCTTTAATTTACCAATCAAGTTTAAAAACCATCGTCAAGTGCAAAATGTCTCTCAAAAATTCCCAGTCAGATCATTTCTTAACGCTCCAGTTTTAGTCCAGATTATTGTATATTTTATAATTTGCCTCCCTGAATCCCTGCAGAAAACATGTCCAACTAACAGATTACAGATTCCATTTAATTCATATTTCTTATTTTTTGTTATAAATATCTTATTTTTTAATTTATTTTTTTACATTTTTGAGGGGACAGTTTGGCAGATTGAGACATCTGAAAAGCAAAATTTACACATAACTGTATTTAGCACCTTGTTCATTAGGACAGTAACTCGCAGTGCAACTAATGTTGTCCGCTCAAACAGGGATGCAAAATGGTTCAGGAGGATTTTGGCAGCCTGGTTTTTTCACGGGACGCTGACTTGGAAGGGGGAGCCTTGGATGTGGTCTTCGCCCCACTTGACCACCAGGATGTAGTTGCCCCGCTCCTTCAGCATGTAGCTAACGTTGTACTGCAGGTTGCCCAGATGTTTGACCAGGACCTCCTCACAGGGGACCTGAGGACCGTGGACCCCGACCAGGAGCATGTTCTTACCTGGGAGGAGGATCGGAAGATGAGAAGTGATTTATCAGAACATCAATGTTGGTAAAAGTGTTTCGAAATGACATCCATCATAACCTGTTTCTTATTTTTGTAGTGTTTGACATTTTCTGATACTGTAGAACTGAAAAAAGGTTTCTGAGGAACCCAGAGACCCTTACAGTCTACAACAAGGCAATTACGTTGGATCCAGGTATGTTAAAAAAAATCCCTTTAACCCCTAAGACTGTATATAACAGCTGAACATATTGCCAGGGTTGTCACCCTTTAGGTTGCAGACTGCCCTTTTGAAGCTTCTAGGTCGGCATGTTGGCCGCCGCCATCTTGTTTTTTTTGCAACCAGGAGTATAAGACATTTTAAGTCAACCAAAATATTACAATTAACTTTCATGAACTGAAAAAACATACTGTGAACGGGTAAAAGTTGTAAAACAAAAGAAAACCGGAATGGACAACGCCATGATAGTGACCTGTCAATCACAAGGTAGCCCCGCCCTAAAGCATACCCTGCTTTATGGTCTATTGACTCTAAATGGTCCATAATTTACTAAATGAACATCATGCTGTATTGAAGAAGACTTGAAACTAGAGATTGAGACCATAAACTCATGTTTACAATGTTTACTGAGGGAATAAATCAAGAGAGAAGTAGAGTCATTTTCTCATAGACTTCTATACAACCAGAGGAGTCGCCCCCTGCTGGATATTTGAGAGAATGCAAGTTTAAGACACTTTTGCATTGGCTTCACTTATCAGAACTGAATGTTTGCCCCCCTGGTTCTACTGAATCCTGATCTTTACCCCATATCATCACAGGTGAATCAACAGTGACATCATGTTGTGGGTGGAGTCTTTCCTTACCGGCCTTACTGCAGTCCAGTGAGAAGTTGCCTCTCTGGCCAACGAAGGCCTTGCTGAGGCCTGGACCTCGGCTCAACACCTTGCTGGCGTCAGAGTCGGTCATCCAGGGCATGGAGCTCTGGGTGAGGCTGCTGCTGGACTGCCTCAACGCTGGATCCACCGTCAGGGTCGACGTCTCGCTGGCGTTGGTTACACTCACCAGACGAGAACCTGGGAGAGGGGAAATAAATCAGATGTGATCAAGTTTAGTAAATGTTATTATTGTGAAGTTTTCATATGCTTTGCAGACAAGGAGACTAGGCATCTTTGCAAAAACAGGACTTCTCATAGAATTAGTCAACAAGAACAATAAAGTCTGCCTCATCTAGTTTAGTTACTGCCCTACTTCATTTCCCAGAATTCCATTAGACCAGCCAAAAGAAACCTGGATTTATTGCATTTACTCCCTTAGTGTTTTATTATGTATTGAGAGAAAAACAATGACAACTAATGGGTCAAAAAATAAGTAGCATTTAAAACAAAACAAAAAATCGAATCAATTTCTATTGTCATTCATTGTATTGTACACAACAACCAGTAAAATTATGCCTCCGCATTTAATCCATCCCATTATCAGGATCATTTATATTTTTATACATTTGAGAAAAAGTACATCACTCATTAAAGTTACTACAAGGAACTTTCATTTTGGCGGTCCCTGTGGACAAAAGTGGTAGTGCTTCCGAGCACCAGAGTCCCTTTAGAAAACCTCTCTTTTTACCAAAGTGATCACTAACAGCTGGTTTATTGTTTAAGGTTCTAACCTCACAGCACAGATATGTTGAGCAGAGTGGCGTCCACCTTTACCTGTGACTTTGGCCTTGAAGGGACTGCCACTGATGTGGTTCGGTCCTCCGTACTTGATGCTGATCAGGTAGTTTCCAGGCGCCATGGGGGTGTACAGCACCTTGTAGCCCTCTGGAACCTCCTTGCAGTCCATCTTAACCTTGGACGGGCCCTCGATGGTCACGGCCAAGGCCCCGGGGCCCGCCTTAGTGTTGTTGATGGTGAACTCTGATTGGCTACCTGCAAGAGTAAAAAAAAAAAAATGAATAAATAGTATTGGTTGTCGAGGTTATTTATTATTAACAGACAGACAGGTAACCCACCTGTCGTGCCTCTCTCCAGTCCAGCTCCGTACGCCGAGACCAGACCGGGCTCTCCCGTCTGTCCTGGTTCTCCGACTCGGACCTGGAAAGGACTTCCTGGGATGTGGGAGCCGTTGAACTTGACGTCGATGGTGTGGATGCCGTTCTCTCTGGGGATGAACCGGATAGCGTACTTGTCTGGAGGACGGGACGGAGGATTTGAGTTACTTCGAGTCCAAATATCTGGTGAAGTCGTCTTGAAAACACTTTAAAAAAACAGAAACAGACCTTTTTCCAGCTCCGTGACGACGCACTCCTCCAGAGCTCCAGAGGGGCTGTGGACTTTGGCCTCCATCTTGCCCTGCGCTCCGTTCAAACGCACCGCAAAGGATGCTGGGTGATTCACCTTCAGACCAGACTCCTAGCGAGGCCGGACACACACACACACATACACTCAGTCAGCGTGCAGAGGCAAACAGTTTAGACAGCAAGGTAACACTTCAAAACACAAACTCACTATTAAGCAGAAGTGCTACAACCTAAATACTGTTTCCTCTCCATGTGTTGTGTTTACTGTCCTCTACTCTTACCTGAGCTCCTGTTGGTGCAGCTTCAGCAGACAGAGGCAGACAGCCACAGTGTTTAAAGTTAAAAAGAGTTAAACACAGACACTAAAGTATCTAAGTGTTATAGTTCAGTCTTTAAAAGGTCGTGAACTCCAGGTTAACTCAGTGCTACTTTTGTATATTTTTTATTACTGTGTTATTGTTTTCTCTTCTCCGTATTTATACATTTCTCATTCTGCATTTCTTTCATTTGCTTAGATATCACTGTGCCTGTTACTTCATTTTGTTTTCTACTAAATGCAACAATATCTTTATTAAATATACATTTAATAAAATATATTAAATGTATACCTAGATTTGGAGCCGTTCCTCTTTATGGAGTCGGCAGCCATGTTTCTACAGGAGCCCAGAACGGACAAACTACTACTACACGCTTGGTAGATGGGAGAAGTTTAAATTGGCTGCAATCTGAAACCCCACCACTAGATGGCGCCAAATCCTTCACACTGCACCTTTAAAAACAGCCGTACTGACTCTGTTAACTGTAAGATAAGACTCAAACTAACTAACACATGAGAGCGTTGCAGACTCCACAGACAAGAAACAAACTACAGTCTCTAAAAGTACAGGAGGAGGTCTGCTGTGTCACGCCTTTACGGTCTGCTGTAGCTAGGCAACCCAGGAGCTGATATGAAGATGCTGCTGCTGCTGAAGATGATGATGCTGTTAAAAAGCCTTTAAATGAAACACAAGAGAAACACCAACAGTTCCACACCAGACAGAGGAGGGATGACCAGAGCCAGACAAACGGACCGGAGAGGGAAGATTTACTGACCAAATATTATATGAATGTTTTTTATTAATGTTTTTGTTTTGTTTCTACAGGAGCCCAGAACGGACAAACTACTACTACACGTTGGGAGAAGTTTAAATTGGCCTCTAGTGATGCCTTCACAAGAACTAAAGTAAGGCTGAACAATATATACATATATACATAAATATATATATTTTTTGCCTTCAAATAATAATTGAGTTGTGATAAGAGAAATTAAGTTATTGATTTGAACGTTCATTGTTATTTTTTTTTAGTTAGATAAATTAGTTTATCAGTAAAAAACTGCACTTTAAAATGTAACTATCATTCTGTAACTATCATTCTTTTTTTGGTGCTTTTTGTTTTCAATTCAATGTTCAGTTTATTCAATAAAAGAATGTTGGAAATAATTTCCTTAAAATTTTTCTTAATTTAACAACCAATTTGTTGTTTTTTAACAGTATACTGTAAGCAGAAGAAAGGCAGAAGTAAGTACACTTTAATATCTGTTTATAGTATCATTAAACCGATATTCAACATTATCGCATATTTTCCTGATTTCATGCAGCCCTACTGAGAGTATCTAAATAATAAATGATAAAATAAATATCAAGGAAACTTCTCATTTGATGTAAATGGATGAAACAATCCTTAACAACTAAAATAATCAATTAATTGTTTAGTTATCAAGCAAAAATGCTGATTCATATTTGGTAACATCTTCTCAAACGTGAGGATTTGATGCTTTTTTTCTAGATGATTGTCAATCAAATGTCTTTGGTTTTTTGGTTTGTTCAACAAATCGACAATTGAAGACATCACTTTGTTTGTTTGTTTTCTACAGTTTTCACACATTTTATACAATAAATTGCATAATCAATTCCTCAATAATGAAAGTAACTGTTAGTCAGAGCCTAGTCCATCATTAAGAATGAATAATTTCCATTTTTGACGCTTCATGGTTTCCTTTAGTGCCTCTCTCAGACCAAAGTGTGAACTTCACACAGAATCACAGCGTTTGCCTGGCTGTGGTCACATCCTTGGGGCCAGTTGCATAAAGAAAATTCAAATATTTAACCTAATTATTTGTATGAATGCAAAGGTTCGACTGATGTGGGCTATATAAGGGTGACACTTATGTTGAATATCTTAATGTTGTTTGTTTCTTAAACAAGAAAGTCATTTAAAAAGAGTCTCCAGAAGTACTTTATTCTTGTTTAGTCATGTTTAGACTCATTGTGTCTAAAATCAGCCAGTTTTGATCCTTAAAGTGGATTCCAATACAGTATTGACTTTAAGCTCTCCATAAATGTGATCCCAATGTGAATAAACATTAAACCAAACCAGTCGAACCATCACACCCTGATCATCTTCTCTGTACTGAAGTCAAATCTAAATCTTTTCCCATTTTTATGCAACTGTGCCCCAGAGCCCTTGAGCAAGGCAGGGCCCGGCTGTGTGTGGAGGTGTCTCCTCATGCCTCACCTGAAGGCCGGTAACAGTGAGGCGGCGGGCGTCGTTGGCCGGAGCCACAACCGGAACGAGGTAGGGGCTGTCGGGGATGTGCTGCTCGTTGAACTTCACCGAAATCTCATAATCACCTGGAGAGGAGGCGGAGACAATGTCACTCACAGAACAACCATCAGGGTGTGATGTGTGTGATGTGTGTGTGTGTGTGTTGTGTGTGTGTGTGTGTGTGTGTGTGTGTGTGTGTGTGTGTGTTTGTGTGTGTGTGTTTTTTTTATCTACCGGGGTCCTGAGCGATGTAAGAGACGCCACAGGATCCGTCTTTGCGGTCGTCGAAGGAGATCTCCGCCCTGCTGGGTCCCTCCACCGCGATGGACAGACCGCCGGCGCCGGCCTCCCTCGTCCAGATACTGAACTCAGCTGAAGAGAGAGAGAGAGAGAGAGAGAACTGAAGAAGACTGGAAATCCACAATACACAGATCAGTCTCTATATGATGTTGTGATCCCAACAGAAGTGAAAGCAATATTTTTCATTTATTATTGAAAGCAGATGATCATGGACAGATCCATGGGTTTTTATTAATGAGGCGAGATCATCATTAATCAGCTGCTTCTGAATACATTGTCCTTAACACTGAGCCAAACATTAAGCTTTTTTTTGGTTACTACTATGTTATGCTTTAATGCTGAATAATAGCAAATGTTTATAGTGTGAATTCTCTTAATCGTAGCAGAGAGTGATTGTAAAAGTAAACTGGCATTTAAGCGATTCGGGGTTAATGAATGAATGAATGAATGAATGAATGAATAAGGGCTTCCCTCTCTTAGTCAGTTGATGGGTTGTTTTGGTTCTGGTTGCTTAAGATTTCATTAATTGATTAGAAGTTTTTTTTCACGCTTTTATTTTCCAAGAAACTTATGAACATATCTCTGGTAAACACAAGATTTATAGTGGCGCTTTTGTGTGATTCGTTGTGGAGAAACTTTACAGACCTGTCGCTTCTATCAACTAATCTATTAGTCGTCAAAATTGTATGACTTTTAGTTGACTAAGAATTTATTTGGTTGAGAACAGCCCTAGAGAGAATGAATGAATTAACTTTATTTATTTAGGACATTTCATGCAGCACAAAGTGCTTTACAATGTCGCAAGAATTTAAGTGTAAAAAACAGAGATACAGAAGGAGAAAAATTATTGTTTCTGTTATATGAAAATAACAAGATCAACAAAAAAGATTACAAAAAGGCAGCTTTATATATAGAAAGGCTATATGAAAAAGATGGGTTTTGAGATGTTGTTTTAAGCTTTCCAATGTGTCAGCAAGTCTAATATTTAAAGGCTGAAGTAAACCTACACAAATATACAATTATTAATCTTTAAAAAACGGCTCACACATTGATAAGCTTATTTTAAAAGCTCAATAATGTCCTAAAACAGCTGGACACAGATGTTTTTAGAAAACATTACTCCACCAGGATGGAATTATTTGCTGTCGTGTCTGTCTGTCTGTCTGTCTGTCTGTCTGTCTGTCTGTCTGTGTAGTGTGTGTGTGTGTGTGTTTACCTGGCTCTCCTGCCTGTGCTCCCTCCAGTCCCGGACCTCCGGCTCTCACCTTGGCGGCGCCGCCCTCTCCCAGCGGCCCCACGGTGAACTGGAAGGGGCTGCCCGGCACGTGCACGCCCCTGTACCTCACGCTCACGCTGTGCACGCCCATCTCTGTGGGCACGAAGCGCACACAGTAGGTGTCGTTACCCGCGGCGACCAGCTCGGCTGGCTGACGGGCTCCGGAGGGGGACGTGACCTCGGCAGTGACGTCATGTATGTCGATGGCTGCAAAGACAGACAAGAGATTCATCACCTTATTGTGTGTTTATATATTTAAAGTGGCCCTATTATGCTTTTCCACTTTTTCCCTCTTCTTTAGTGTGTTTTATATATTTTTGTACATGTAAAAGGTCTGTAGAGACCGGCTCCATTGAATTCTCTCCTTCACTTCTGTAACTTTATGAGGTCACAATGTCACTTTATGAGGTCACAATGTTACAGAAGTGACGTAAAACTCCTTCCGGCTAGTTTGGCCCTCAAACAACAAAAGAGAGAGACGGAGCTGGAGCGATGGAGGAAGAGTTTTTTGAAATGTGAAACGTTGACCAATCACAACAGAGCGGGCTAGCTGACCAATCAGAGCAGACTTTGCTTTCTGGAGGGAGGAGCAAGCGCTACAATGGAGTGTTTCAGAGAGAGGGTGAGAAGAGGTGCTGCAGGACAGCCAGGATGAGAAAAACAAGGAGGATTATGGGCATTAACGCATTTAAACATGTTGTTACTGTAACTAGAGATAAAAATATGCACCCGGAAAATAGCATAATAGGGCCTGTTTAAGGTAAAATGAGTTATTTGGGGAGGTAGTGAAGAGGGAGAATGAGACGACAAGGAGAGTAAAAAGAAGCTGCAACTTAATAAAGCATGTTTTGTTGCAAACCTTGTGCTGCCAAGCCAGTTTTTTGTTTTTTTCTAGGGCTACAACGCACCCTCCACCCTGGCACCGCCCACCCAGGAGCGGGCTTCAACGACCCAAACACCCCTCGCCGCCCTGGCCCCTCCAGCCAGCACCACACCGGAGAGGCCGGAGATGAGGCGCACGTGCCCAGGGGAGAGGCTCCGATCTCGGGCAACGGTGGAGGAACGAATCCTGCAACCGCTGGATCTTCCAGACCACCGGAGGGAGCAGTAGGAGCGGAAGGGGGAAGGAGAGAGGAGCTGCCGAGACACAGCAAGGAGGAACCAGCTCACTGGAGAGAGGAGAAGAGGAGGAAAAAGGGGGGGAGGAAGGACACAAGGAAGGGAGGAGGAGGAGGAGGAGAGAAGGATGGAAGGTAGAGGAGAAAATAAGGAGAAGCTGAGGAGGAAAAGTGGGAGACATGATGGAGAAGATGAAAGTAAATAAAGTGGATTATGACAAAAGAAAAGAAAGAAACTAGAAGAAAGACAGAGGAAAAAATGGCAGAAAGAATTATTAAGGAAGGAAAAGGAAGGCAGAAACACAATGAGATAGAAGGAGAAAATACAGAATTTCAAATGTAAAAATAGAGAAGTAAAAGAAAGAAGGAGGCAAGGGTGAGACAAAGGGAAGGATGGAAGAAGAGGGAAGGAAAGAAAAGATCAGGAAAGGACAAAAGACAAAGCTGGCAGATTAACAGTCGTTACAGAACAGCAGTAAGAAACAAAGAGAAACCAGAGAAATGTCGGAGCTTCAGAGAGGAAACAGTTTTAGAGTTTTCTGTCTGAACGTTTTCTCCAGATGTCAGCCGGACAGAACGCTGACGGTGTGTCAAACATCGAGGTTCAACGAGTTCAGGACCTGAACTTTGACCTGAAGGGTCCCCACAGATGTTACCGTTAGAGGCGTTTACAGGTGATGGATGGGACCAAAGCCACTGCATCTGTGATCCAGGTGGTCCAATCATGAGCCTTAAGATTAGCAAGGTTACAAGGTGTGTGTGTGTGTGTGTGTGTGTGTGTGTGTGTGTGTGTGTGTGTGTGTGTGTGTGTGTGTGTGTGTGTGTGTGTGTGTGTGTGTGTGTGTGTGTGTGTGTGTGTGTGTGTGTGTGTGTACTGTACCTGGTATCTTCAGACTGAGGTCACACTGACTCCCCACGCTGGAAACGGATGCCGCCTTCTGTCGTCGGGTGATGCTCTCCCGGATACGACCCTCTCCCGTCACACGCACCGTGAACGGACTTCCTGTTGACGAACACATACACCTTACATGAGTTTCCTTTATGGTTTATTAAAAATCTGCTCCTGAATCTCTGGAGTGTCGAATATTTTTTTTACTCTTAAGTCTAACTGCTGGATGCAATATCTCTTCTACTTCATAGTCAAACTTCTTTTTATTTGCAGATGATCCGACTCTGAATGGTCTTAATGACTTCTTAAAATGTCACACAGAACAGTAACATTAGTTTTACTCATAAAAATACTGTTTTCTGGAAAAACCTGCACTTAAAATACAACCATTATTATTTTTCCTTTAACGGATTTGGAATCAAAAACTTTTTTACGTTTTCTAGAGGATTGTATAATAATTGCATAATTTCTAATCACCAACAGAAACAAAATCATTGGGTTTTTTTGTTACCTGGAACGTGTTCCTCTGCGAAGCGGATTGAGACGATGTAGTTTCCTGGTTCAGTGGGACAGTAGGTGACTCTACACGTGCCGTCCTCCATGTCCTCCGTCTGGATGTCCACCTTACTGGGACCTTCGATGGCCAGAGCCAGGCCGCCGTAACCTGCAGAGACAAACACAGGAGCGTGAAGCTAACACTGGATGGCTGACGGCAGAAACAGACGTCTGTCTGAGTTTTTCTGATGTTATCAAGTTCCCTCATCTCATCAATCAACTTGGTTACACTGAACACAAAGTGCAGCTGAGGTCTTTTGTTGGAAAGAATATTGGACAAATTGAAACTGAAGTCGGTGTAAGATGAAAAGTCAGAGCAGCACCAAAGTTATTAAAATGAATCCAAAGATGGACATAAATGTCTGAACCAGATGTCATGACAATTCATCCAAAGGAGACATTTTTAAATCTTAACCATAAATGTCAACCTCATGGTGGCGCTATAGGAAAAGTCAGAGGGATTCATCCTCTGGGAAGCATGAATGAAAATACAAGATTTCATGGCAATGAATCGAATAACTATTATACACTTCAGTCCAATCATACACTACCAGCATGGCAAAAAAAAAGACATTTAAACCCTCAAACACAGCTGTTGCGTTCAAAGACCTCCGTACTGACCGGCCTCCTGCGTGTCGACCACGAAGCTGGAGTTGTTGAAGGTCGTTCCCTGGACGAGGCCGTCGCCGTGAGCTTTGACCTGGCTGGCGTCGCCGATCTCAGACTGGACGACCATGATGGTGATCGGACTGTTGGCCACGTGACGGCCGTTCTTCAGGATGCTGACCCGGTGCTCACCCACCTCACGGGGGATGAAGGAGATACCTGAGGGGAGGAGGAGGGAGGTGGAGAGATTGATCATTTTACCAAGGAAATGAGAGGATAGAGGAGAAACAGGAAACAGAAGGGGGACCAAGAAAAGGGCAGGGGGTGAGGAAGAAAAGAGGAAGGAAGGAAGGAAGGAAGAATAAAAGGAGAAAGAGGAAACCATGGGGAGGGAGAAAAGTGAGTTGGATTAGGAAGAGAAAAGTGAGTTGGATTAGGAAGATAAGAGGAAGGAAGGAGAGAGAGGAAACAAGGGGGAGGAAGATAAGGGGGAGGAGAGAGGAAACAGGAGGGGAAACAGAAGGGGGTGAGGAAAAAGAGGGATGAAGGAAGGAGAAAGGATAGGAAGCAAAAGCAAGGATATGAAGAAGGAAGAGGAGGGAAATAAATGGATGACGGAGGAGGTGAAAGTGAGAAACGTGGAGATGAGAAATAAAGAGAAATAGGTGGAAGAGAACAGATTCAAATGAATGATTTTCTGTATTTATGTGTGTGTGTGTGTGTGTGTGTGTGTGTGTGTGTGTGTGTGTGTGTGTGTGTGTGTGTGTGTGTGTGTGTGTGTGTGTGTATTTATATGGGTGTGTTACCGATGTGGTTGTTGGCCATCCTCTTCAGCAGACACGGCTCGTCGCGTCCGGACGGCGACACGATGCTGGCGGTCAGCAGGCTGAGGTCCGACTCGTTGATGTCCAGAGAGAAATCAGCCGCCGAGCCCAGTTTGATCTGAGAGCGCCGCTGGTTGTCATCTGAACACATTTCACACATAAACAGGTAAGACACCAAACATTACGTCTGTTATGAAGACTTTTGGATTATTGATCATTACTAATCATCTGGTATCAGTGTGTGTGTGTGTGTGTGTGTGTGTGTGTGTGTGTGTGTGTGTGTGTGTGTGTGTGTGTGTGTGTGGCTGACCGGTGATCCTGGCGGTGAACGGGCTGCCGGCGATGTGCTTGTTGTTGTATTTGACCAGGATGTTGTAGTCTCCGGGCAGAGTGGGCATGTAGCTGACGCTGCACGTCCCGTCCTTGTTGTCCACACAGCTGATGTCGGCTTTGGACGGACCCTCGATGGCCAAGTCCAGACCACCTGGATGGACGGACAGACGGAGAGACGCACAGATAGATTGTATTTAAAACAAAATGTTACTACAGATTTACAAAAAAAAAATAAAACCCATTTCTTTCTCCTCTTCCTGCTTCATTATCAGCATTGTTTTATTTTATTGGTTTATTTGGTAGGGACAGTGGACATTAATTAAACATTTATGTAAATGTTTAATTAAGGTCCAAAGGGTAATTTGTATCTGTAGCCCCTACACAGATGTTACAAAGTCACCCTAAAATAAGAACATTAAAATTACAAAGTTATGCACTATTATAGAAACTTAGTGAAAATACTGTCACTACTGCTAAAAATACTACTTCTAAATACTACTAATGCAGCTGTTGTACTGCAACAATTAGCAAACAAACTAAAAAGGTTTCAACTTAATTCTGTCATTTATGTAGAAAAAAAATGGCAAAAATGCATTATTGCTGCTCCTTCAATGTGAGGATTCACTGTTTTTCTCAGAAGAAGATTCTAAACCTGAGGTCTGGGGACCACCAGCGGTCCTTCAGGGACTTCAGAAGAGTCATAAAAGGGACTTTTCTGACTTACTTCCTTTAAGAATTCAGAGTTTCATCAATTTAGAGGTCCTTGACACAACATTTTTTGAAAACCGCAGTTTTAACCACTAGAATTTGAATCTCTTTGGGTTTTGGATTGTTGATCCCAAAAAACAAGATAGTTGAAGACGTCAGCTTTGACTTTAGGAAACTGTGATGGACATTTTTCACTATTTTCTGTCCCAATGAAACAGAAGTTAGAGCCTCTTGTGGGCTTGTGGCCTCCAGGCTCCACCTCTCTGACTTGTGTTGTTAGATCAGGAGGAAGAGGGAGAACTCAATAACGTAGCTAGCGTACCTTCAGAGGCGTCCTCGGTGAACACGGTGAACGTGGCCTCCTTGTTGGCGACGCCGTAGCTCAGACCAGGACCGTAGGCGGTGACATTGGGACTGCTGGCGTGGTTCACGTAGAACTGAAGAGGAGACTCTGCAACACACAGGCAAACAAAAAGCATTCAAATTACAGGTAAAAGTCATCTTCAGTCCACATACTTCAGTGTACTCTTTATTTATACATTATTTATATAGCATATGATATTGCTTTCAAACACAATTTGTGTCCTTCACAATAAAAAACAGACTGCAGTTCTCCTTCTGGATACCAGGTGTCTCTATTCCACCTTTCTAACTAAACCCCATCATGAGATCTGTGTGTGTGTGTGTGTGTGTGTGTGTGTGTGTGTGTGTGTGTGTGTGTGTGTGTGTGTGTGTGTGTGTGTGTGTGTGTGTGTGTGTGTGTGTGTGTGTGTGTGCTGACCTGGGATGTGTGTGCCGTTGTACTTGATGTGCATCTCGTGCAGGCCGGCCTCGGTGGGAGAGTACTGCACTGTGACTGTCCCGTCCAGGTTATCTGAGATCACCGGCTGAGCAGATTTACCTGAAGGCATCAGCACCTCACCTGAGGGGGAGGGAGGGAGGGAGGGAGGGAGGGAGAGACAGAAATATTCTGTTAATATTTCCATTTAGCTTTTCTGCTATCGTTCTTTTACTTATTATTAGTGTTGATAAGAGATATCTGCACATTTAAATCTATACTGTGTTCACTTTATTGGATTTTTCTGAGCTTGCAGTTATTTCTCTTTTATCAGCTTGTATTTTTTTAATACTTCCATACTTCCAGATTTAGTCTAACTTAAGGTGAAGGGGTTGTTATCTTGCATTATGCACTTATTATTAGGTCAAAAAAGTTTTTTGTTGTCTGAATGCAGCATGGCTCCATGTCTCTCAGTCGCTGCGTTACTTTGTTTCCAGACTGAAATATCTCAACAACTTCTGGATGCATTGGCACAATATTTTCAGGATGAATCTCAAATACTTTGGTGATTCACTGATGTTTCCTGTAGCGTCACAATGACTTGACAATTGGAGTTTTAAGTGAATAGTCTAGACAGCTATTGGATGTATTGGAACTACATTTTGAACAGAACTTTATGTGTCCTATTCATGATGAATAATAACATTGTGTGTCTCGAGGCATCATCGGGTCAAAATGTTAATTTGTTCAATACTTGTTAAAACCTTAAAAACTACTGAAGCTCCCATCAGCCTCAGCGGTGCTTCTGCACTGATGCTTCACTCTCACCTGTGATTTCTCCCTTCCTGAAGGAGAAAGGGATCACCATGTCGAACGGTCTGAAGCCGCTTCCATTCACGCTGCTGCTGATTGGCTTGTAGTTGTCTGATGTCACCTGGAGAAGACAGACACGGACAGTTTAACAAGTCTATTATAACACACGACTTCCTGTCCGTCTCTGTGACCTGCATTAGAAACATGCTGTTCTTCATCCAAGCCCCGCCCACATAAGGGGCATCCTGGGAAGTGTAGTGTGATGGAGCAGAGAAGAAGAAGGATGATGATGATGACAGCGAAGAAGAGTGCACTGATGAAGATGAGAGCGAGAGAGAAAAACCACCACAACAAACCCCCTGGAGGAAACAAATAAATAAAGTCCTCAGACGCCTGTAACCGACAGCTTCTGCAACAGATGTTGCTAGATGTTTGCTGCGATCCCATTGGCTGAGACAAAAAAGAGAAGCAATGACATGGAGGAGAAACGGGCGAGCGAAAGAGAGAGAGGTAAAGTTTTAAACCAGCAGCCACCTGCAAGAGAGGAGCAGTGTGTGTGTGTGTGTGTGTGTGTGTGTGTGTGTGTGTGTGTGTGTGTGTGTGTGTGTGTGTGTGTGTGTGTGTGATTAAACATGCAAGTTTTGTGTTATGTTAAAGGATCATTTCACCCAAATCACAAATACATAAATGGCGTGTTCAAGCAAGTAAGCTTCAGTGTGTGTTGTTTTAGTGTGTGTGTTTGCTTGAGTGTGTATGCGTGTTGTGTGTGTGTGTGTGTGTGTGTGTGTGTGTGTGTTTGGGGTACCCAGGGCTGGGAGCCAGCATGGGGCGTGGCCTGTTGTCCAGACGTCTGCTGTTGGATCAAGGGGACCTCATCAGTAGCCTGAAGACATGACAATAAGGGTTAAAATCTGACCTAACACACACACACACACACACACACACACACACACACACACACACACACACACACACACACACACTAACAGAGGCTGTAATGACATAAACTGCCGTGGCATCGTGGGTAAACCTGTAAACTGAAGGCATGAGGTCAAAAAGTTAATCTTCAACCAACTTAATCAACAAATAGTCTAGATTTGTTTGGCCACTTTTCAAATCTAACGTTAATGTTAATGCAGTTTATGTGCTAGTTTTAAGAGTCGGCTTATTTGTTCTTTATAATAATAATAATACATTTTATTTGTATAGTGCTTTGAAAGGTACTCAAAAGCACTTTACATGCTAAAGACAGAAACAATGATGATGTTGACATGAATGAAAACAAGCAGCTGCCTGGAAAGACAAGAAAAAAAACCTAGAGAAAGTAACATTTGTTGTTAGTAGAGGTAGTTTAAATATTGATCTCTATAAACATTATTAAATATACACAGTAAGATCTTCATCCGTCTTCTGTTCAAAGCTGAAACAAATGACGTGAACCCATTTTGGATCCCTAACCAGATTGTAATAAACACTATTCTGCATCCCTCACCATGACTTTGAAGGGACTGCGTGGGACGTTTTCTCCTCCGAAGCGGACGTAGATGACGTAGTTGCCAGGCGCCGGCGCCGTGTAGAAGATGTCGAAGGTGCCGTCCTCGTTCTCCAGGACCTCGGCCTCCACCTCGCTGCCGTCGGGCTGAACCACCACGCAGCTCACCTTTCCTTTCCCAGCACCCTTTGCATTCACCACCAGGCCCAGCTCCTCGCCGATGGTCACCGTGGGACCCACGCCTGGACCTGGGGAGGAGGAAGTTTTATTAGATTTTAGATTTGTTTTATTCTTTTCAAAAATGTATTTATTTGTGTTTGTTGATTTGTTAGTTTATTAATTCATATTTTTATTTATTTTTATATTTATTCATTAATTTAATTTTATAATCATTCATTCATCTTTATATTTATTTATTTGTGTTTGTTAGTTTATTAATTTATTCACAATTCATTTATTGATATATTTAGTCATTCGTTTATTTATATATACATTTATTAATTATTTAAATGTATTTATTTATTTGTGTTTGTTAGTTTGTTAATTTATTTATGTATTTATGTATTCATATTTTTATTTATTTATACATGTATTCATTCATTTATTTATATATTTATTAATTCATCTATTTATTTATTGATATTTATTTATATATTTGTGTTTGTTAGTATATTCATTTATCACATTTTTTTATTTATACATGTATTCATTCATTTAATAATATATATTTATTCATTGATCTATTAATTAATTAATTAATATTTATTTATTTGTGTTTGTTAGTTTATTTCTTTTTCTTTTTAGACATTTATTAATCTATTTAATTATTTTATTTATTCATGTTCTCTGTGAGACATCCTCATCCATGGTCACGTACCGTGACGGTGCACTTGCTGGCGTCTCCGGTTGCTGTGGCACGGACTCTGTAGGGCGAGGCGGGGATGTCGTCACCCCGTACTTTATGACGATGTTGTGTCGACCAGCTCGGTCGGGGACGTAAGACACGCTGTATGTGCCGTCACCGTGGTCATGGATACGGGCCTGCTTAGGTTTACCATCCTGGTCCTGGAGTGGAAGAAGGACAGAGTGTGATGTCTTTTATTTGTGTATATAATTCTCAGTGTGTCTCTGTATGTGTGTGTGTATGTGTATGTGTGTGTGTGTGTGTGTGTGTGTGTGTGTGTGTGTGTGTGTGTGTGTGTGTGTGTGTGTGTGTTACTGACGGTGATGAGCACGCTCAGTTGGCCCTGTCCGGCGTCCTTGGCGTCGATGTTGAACTCTACGGGGAAGCTGGCGGGGACGCCGCTGGTCAGCCCGGGGCCGCTGGCTCGCACTTTACTGGCATCGTGGGTGGGAAGAACCCGAAACTTGAAGGGACTGAAGAGACCACAGAGACCGTTACTACAGACACTGACGTGCTCCTGAGCAAGGCACTCAAACACCACAAACATTTCAGTATATGGATTTCCTGTTTGTCAGTTTTGTCATTATAGTTGAGAAACTTTTTGACAAAACAATGAAGAAAATACAAATTATTCATGTTTTTCCTATCAGTCAAAAGTTTGGACACACCTTCTCATTCAACTACTTTGAAGAATGTAAAATATAAAACATATTCTGGTTTGTTGAGCATTTGTTTGTTTACCACATAATTCCATATGTGTTCCTTCATAGTTTGGATGTCTTCAATATTAATCTACAATGTCCAAACAATGTCCAAACTGGTACTGTAGATCTTGTACTTTTCATGCATTTGTAGACTGTGCATTTTGAATATATTAGTTCAGAATAAATATTTTCCAAAAAAAGTCTATAGCTTAAAGTCAGAATATAAAGATATTTGATACACCTTCTGCAGTATTAAAAAGGTATTTACAACAAAAACAAAATACATAAAAATACTTTCTGCAGATTCTGTCTAAATCACTCCTCAACATTAGTACTTCTGTACTACAGTACTGCTCAGTACCTGCGGGGGACGTCCTCCTCTGCGTACTTGACGGCCACAGAGTACGGCCCCTCCACAGACGGCACGTAGGACACCAGGTGAGTCCCGTCCCCGTTGTCAGTCACCTCCACGGGCTCCGCCATGCCTTTGGGAGCCGTGACGGCCACGGCCAGTGGGGCCACGCCAGCCTTCCTGCAATCCACAGTGAAGGATTGTGGGATATTGGCCCTGACCCCTGATCCCACACCGGGACCAGACACCTTGACCTTACTGGAGTCCACCACGTCCTTCACTGGGACCTTGAATGGACTTCCTGGAAGTGACAGGAAAAGGGAAATATTAGCCCAACTATCTGCTAATTGCAGAAGCTCTATAAAGTTTATCCTCTTGAGGTGGTTTCTGGGTAATGTGGTTTCTGCATCCCAAAGCTTTCTGTACCTCCAGCTGCCCTCACACAGCCGAAACCACGGAGCAACATCCGTCAATGAAAGGCGTCGAACAAGGAAACACGCTGAGCTTTTTCCTGAGCAAAGTCAATTAAACAGAGCTGTGGCTTTTTTTAACTTCAACCACATCTTTAAAACATTAAGCTGAAACACTCTGCTTCTTTTATCAGCCAATAACCCCGACGACATCTTTTTAACATTAACTGTAAAGCACTGAGCACATGTTTTAAATGTTATACGGGAATCTGCATTAGAGAGCCTTCTTTAGGAAATAAACAGAAACGTGTGGGACAATTTTCATGCCAGTCTATTTGGATTCAAAGTATTTAAGTATGTTGATATTCTAGATTTTTCTGACAATTATCTGTTTATCCAAAGCTTGGTATATCTTCTTCCTCTGTGCAATAAACTATTTTTTCCTCAATCACTGGGGGGCCTCAGAGTGCCATCTGGGAGACTTACTGGTAAATGGTTTTAGAGTTACTGGCAAATGGTTAGATTAAATAAAAAAACACTGTTTTGGTAATGTACAAAGAAAGTAGTTTTTTGATTTAAATGTGTTTAAGAATGAACATTAATTAAAAAGAAAAAACTAGCGAATGCATTTTTTCTACAGTGACCAGCTGTTTTAGGAAATTGCTGTGCAGTTTCCAAAATAAAACTATATATCCTTGATATATACCTGATGATTTATATATATATATATATATGATATATATATATATCTGGACAGGGTAGTCTTTAAATATTGAGAGATGGACTAAGACATTCTTATTATTTATCCTTCTGATAGGAATTCACAGAACAAACACTACACTGATCCTTTGAGATATTTCACTTTAAACCAACCTATTTAACAATCCTTCCAGCTTGCATTGCTTTTAAAAAAATCTATCTCTCACCGGGGATGTGCTCTCCTCCGTAGGTGATGTTGACGTCGTAGAGGCCGGGCGTGAGGGGAACGTACTCCACGCTGCAGCTGCCATCTTTGTTGTCTTTGCAGGTCATCTTCGACTCCGATGGACCCTCCACGGTGATGCCGAGACCGCCGATACCGGCCCCTCTGGAGACGGATCAATACACAGAAATCAGCATGAGTTTGACATGAAGTTTGAGACTTTTTCCATAATTCCAGGAATCAAAAACTGGTAACAGTACCTGGTGATGATGTTGAAGTTGTTGGTCTTGTCGGTGAGGGCTTGCTGGAGGCCGGGGCCAGTAGCCACCACCTTGCTGGGGTCGCATCCCTCCGTCACAGACACCCTGAACGGACTCTTAGGAACCGGTGTGTCGTCATACAGAACCTGGACGCTGTGGACGCCTGAAATACACACCGGGACAGACAGCAGCTGATGATCACAATCCGTCACGTTGCCGTAGGTTACAGTAGAATAGTCAAGATCAAAGCTTTATTATGAGTGTTTTTTTATAGTCTTCAGTTACCGTTCTCAAAAGGCGTGTACTCCACGTTGTAGATCCCGGTGCCGTTGTCGGTGATCTCACAGTCTGTCAGCGCTCCGGACGGGTTCTTGACCTCCGCCTTCACGTGGTCTCCACCTCGCCGGGTCAGAGGACGGGCGTCCACCGTGAACGATGTGGTGGCTTCTCTGAAAACAGCTGCAGGAGAGAGGAGGGAGGAAGTTCAGTTTACGAGTCATGGTTAGTTTACTCAGTTTGTCAGAATAGAATGATTACAGGATCATGGAAGACGTGGAAATATACTGTTAGCAAAGGACTAATGAAAGTCTCACTTGAGGAGTATTTGGGGAAATGTAGGATTCTGTGTTCTTTGAGCTTGACCCAAATTAGGTATTACAAGTTATCTGTCTCTCACAAGTCCCCCAAATGTATGTTAACTGTAAACTAATGTCCCCCTTTAAACTTTTAAAGTCAAATTACTAGTGTGTATCTGCTGCTTCAGTTTATTTATAGTGGCTATAATTGTTAATTTAATATAACAATTTATCAAACGTCAATAACACACTGCACCTTCTCCTTCCACTCCGGGTCCGAACACTTTGACCTTGGAGGTGTCGACGGCAGGATCCACCATCACCTTGGCGGGGAACCCTGGGACGGCCTTGCCTCCGTACTTCAGCAGCAGGGTGTACATGCCGGAGGTCAGGGGGACGTAGGTCACCGTGTAGGTCCCGTCTTTGTTGTCCACCACCTCCGTCTTCGCTTTTACACCTGAAAGAAAACGGCCCAGTTACTACATTTATATCACAGTCCTGAATATCTTTCAACAGAAGGCAATTTAAACAAATTTAGCATAAATTTGTGAAGCTTCAATCCCAACAAAATACTATATATTAAAGACCAATACAGTGTGTTATATTCATGGTAAAGTTATTAAGTAGAATTTGCTGTCGTTAAAGGACCGTGCTGGTGTTTTTTCCTTTCCAGCCTTTTGTTTTAGCTCATTTCAGTAAAATAATAAGACTGACAGATCACTTGAGTATTTGAATTACTGACACACAGACTTGAGAACCAAGAATTAAAACAAAACCTGATAAGACTGAAGATATTTTGACTTAACCTGCCTCCAATCAAAGGTTAGATGTGGCAACTGGTTGCATAAATGCATTGTGTTAATATATAAATGAACTACAAAACACACAGAATATCAAATATTTCTTAATTTGGTTATTTCTAGCAGAATCTGCTTTCAACTGCTTGACCACACAGAAACATCACTTTCCTAAATTTATTAAGAATTTAAAGCAAAAGCTCAACACATTGGAAATTATATCTATTTGCTTTCTGAAGGAGACTTATATAAGAAGATCAATATCAGTCATATCTGTCCGTTAGATATCAGATACCAGCTGCCAGTTAGCTTAGCTTAGCATAAAGGCTGGAAACTGCTAACCTGGCTTTGAAATCCACCTACCAGCACCTCTAAAGCTCTCTAATTAACACTTTATATCTTGTTTATTTAATCTTTCCATTCCATTTGGGTGATTATGTGTCAGACTGTTTCTTAGACCGGCATATAGCCATATTGGTACAAACATTTTCCAAAATGTGTAACTATTCTCTGCTTTAAAACACGAATGTAAAGATAAAAAAATATTTTAAAAAACAGTATGTAGAGCTAACAGTGTGTATACTGGTTACTGGTGAATGACAACAGTGTCGGTGTTACCAGAGGCTGGTCCAGAGCCAGTCGGACTGGACGGCGAGGAGTCTGGTACGGCCTCCAGGATGAGTTGACCCGGTCCGGCCTTGGAACAGTCCACATTCACCACACTGGTCTCTCCAACCTGCACAGACACAACAAACCGGATCAGACTTCATCCTGGGAGAGTCAAGAGGATCAAATTCAGAAGCATAATCTTTAGCTTGCATCTTCCTTTCCAGACGCTCACCTTGGCTCTTTTCAGGCCCGACCCGGACGCCACCACCTTAGAGGGGTCAAAGGGCATTTGGACGTTGGCTTTGAAGGGCGAGCCGGGGATGTGGACCTCCTCAAACAGGATGTTGACCAGGTAGTCTCCGGGCTCGGTGGGCAGGTAGGAGACGGAGCAGGTCCCGTCGCCGTTGTCCGAACACTCGATCTTGGCCTCGGTCGGCCCCTCCACTGTCAGACCCAGACCACCGGTGCCGGCACCCTTTGTGTCGATGGTGAACTCTGCAGGGTTTCCAACCAGACCTCCTTTAAGACCGGGACCGAACGCCTTCACCTGGAGGGGAGACGGGGATGGTGCCATGCAGACGCTTTATTGTTATTTTCATATCATTTTTAGGTTTTGTTACAATTTGTTTATATTACCTTCTTTTAAATACTAATGAGTAAACAATGATAGGTTTAAAACAGTTTTATTTAGTAATTCTTTTTAACTTGTACATTCTAATAAATGTTTGTATTTTTACTTCTTCTGTATTCTCATTCAACACAATAAAATGTTAAAAATTATAGTTTACTATTTTATAAAAAATAAAAAATGCCATCTAGTCACAGAGGACAAGATTTATTTTGTTGAACATGTATTCATGAAAAATAAAATCGAAAAAAATATTAAATTGAGTTGGATCTTTAAGGTTGGATCTTTAAGGTTGTATTTGTCGTAAGGAACCTTTTTTTTCTTCCGCAACAAATAGAAAAAAAAAAGTACCATAGAGCGTTACAACTATAAGAAATAGAAAATAAAAGAATATTAAATAGAGTTTGATCTTAAGGTGCTTTTAAAGGAGGTAAGGAAACATGGTTGTAGAAAAACAAAAAAGATGCTGATGTTACCTTGCTCGGGTCTGGAGGCAGCTGGGCCTCCACGGGGAATGGACTCCCAGGGACCGGGTGTCCGTCGTAGGTCACGTTGACGGCGTGGACCCCCTCCTCTGTGGGGGTGTACCGGACCAGACTGACGCCTGCTTTACCGGGCTGAGGCTCCATTTTACACTTCACCGCCCGCTGGGTGGGGCTCAGCTAGGGATGCACACAAGAACACAGAGGATTTCATTTTTGAGAAGGCTTAGACTCTATGGTGTAAATAGTAAACTCATGGTACAGTTTTAGCTCATAGGCAAAAAGACAATCACTTTCTTCAGCCCTTATATAATAATCTGTGCTCAGGGAGGCACAGATACTTGTGAACCCAACCCAAACGCATATTCTGACCCAGACTTTCAGCTGCTGCTTTTAGGCAGATGGTTCAGAATGCAGTAGTTTGTTGTAGTTTTATATGAGAGGATTTCATTGGGGACTAATACAGTATATACTTGATTATCTATTATCTGGGAGGCTCACACATAGTTTTATTATCCAAAACTATCTGTCTTTTATTAGCTTTATTGTTTTCTATTTTTAAACTCTATTTAAGTCTATGTGTATTTAAGCTTGTTTATGCGTTTATGATCTATGCTCTACGCGTGCATGTGGATTGTAAAGGTGGCAAGTGCATTGTGTGATTCAACGGCTTGGAGCCCAAGGCAAATTTCCCTTCGGGGCAATAAAGTTGATCTTATCATATCTTATCTTAAAATGAATGAAGTAACACTGCAGTCTCTTGATGTTCTATATCTTATGAAACTAATCTAATGAAAAGACCAAAACCAAAAATTGATCCAACTGACAAGTGACGTAAACACTCACCACTTCCACCTCCAGACGACCTTGACCTCCTGCACCTTTGGTGTCCACCATAAACTGCTGCTCCTGATCCACCTCCGCTCCTGAAAGACATTTATTGATTTTTTTCATTGATAAATAACTTTTTTTAACTTTTTTCCTCTGGTGTCCTGAAAAGAATTATTCTCTGAGAAAATTTTTAATCATTACGTCTCTTTACAGTCGGAAGACAGAAGAAAGACAGATTTCTTACTTCCTTCCAGGTCGTCCACGTTGACTTTGCTCAGATCCAGCGGGGCAGCGACGCCGACCGTGAAGGGGCTCTTGGAGATGGGGTCTCCTCCAAACTTCACCGTGATCGTCTGCTCCCCCTGCAGACACATGCAACATGCAGATCCAACATTTAAACACTTACTTCATTCATAAAGTACTACGGAGGCGACGTAACGGCCATGTTGAATTTTTTAATCTCCGGAAAAAGTGGAGAATTTGCGCTTCATGACCTTTCCTACAGTTTGCTTTGTATTTAACTCTCCTATTGAACCGGTGTGTGTCAGACGTATGTGTTATACAGCCTATTTATTTGATGTACAGGTGAGTCCGTGATGAGTGTGTATTTGACGTACCTGTTGTACAGGTGTGTATTTGACAGTCTGGGAGTAGTCGTAGTTGTCGATGATGTCAAAGTCATCGACGGGGGAGGAGAAGGTGACGTCCAGCGGAGCTTTACCGGCTCCTTTAGTCAACACTGTGAAATGGGTCGGTTTACCGCTCTCCACACCTGCACAGGTAGAGAGGGGGGGAGAGATGGAGACAGTGAGAGAGAGAGGGACAAAGATGGAGACAGACAGAGAGATAGAGAGACAGAGAGAGAGAGAAACAGAGAAAGATGAAGACAGAGAGAGAGAGAAACAGATGGAGACAGAGAGAGACACAGACAGAGAGAGAGATGGAGACAGAGAGAGAGAGAGAGAGAGAGAAAAAAATGTTTTGTAGATATTGGTAATTGGGTTATAGTGTGTGTGTGTGTGTGTGTGTGTGTGTGTGTGTGTGTGTGTGTGTGTGTGTGTGTGTGTGTGTGTGTGTGTGTGTGTGTGTGTGTGTGTGTCCGTCTCACCAGTACGAGCCAGTCCAGGACCCTCAGCTTTGACCTTCGATGCGTCGTGAGAAGGTTCGACTTTGACGTTAAATGGACTCTGTGGAACTTCCTGTGTGGAAAAAAAAAAAAAAAAAAATCACAGTAAAACCAATCAGAACATACCACCAACATCTTCACTGATCTATACAGAGATTTTCTGTGTGTTTATGTCTGTGTGTTTATGTCTGTGTGTTTATGTGTTTATGTCTGTGTGTTTATGTCTGTGTGTTTATATGTTTATGTGTGTGTGTGTGTGTGTGTGTGTGTGTGTGTGTGTGTGTGTGTGTGTGTGTGTGTGTGTGTGTGTGTGTGTGTGTGTGTGTGTGTGTGTGTGTGTGTGTACCTTGTCGGTGAACAGGACTTTGATGGTGAGTCTCCCAGCAGCAGGAGGCATGTATTTGACAGTGAAGGTGTCGTTGGCGTTGGGGATGATGTCAAAGTCCACGTCGGCCTCTTTGTCACCGACCATGTTGGCGTCACACTTGATGCCCACACTGACGTCGCCTGGATGAACACACACACACACACACACACACACACACATTATTTGAACTGCAAAGAATAGAATTACAATATAAGAAAGAAATACACTATTTAATCTTTCAATGTAAACAGTTTAGGAGCTTCTTTCTCTGCAGTGACACTGACCACCACAAGGGGGTGCTAGACGGTTTCTCCTCTCTGCCGTTCATTAATTTTACTAACTGATGTCAGAAACATTTTGCCCCAGGATGTTGCACTGCTTTAGACTCTCTAATGTAAACAATGAACCAACCAAGCAGCACAATCAGAGTGTTTCCTGCAGCACAAGCTAGTCGTCAATCACAGCAGAAGGAATTCAGAGTATGAGAGGAATGAAGCCAGAAACTGTGTCAACAGACAGCACAAACAGGTCAAATTCTTCAACCACCAACAATCTGAAAACTCCTCTCTCTCTTCTGTCTCTCTTTTCAGCCTTAATCCTGTTTCCCCATAGCTCGATTCCCCAGGAGGACAACGTAATCAAGAGTATTGAAACAGTGCAACATCATGCAGGACACAATCAACTGTTGTCCACATGGCAGCAAAGCCAATAAAACTACTAAAAGAAAATCCTCACAGTAACAAATACTTAATTTGCGGTGGAAGAAGTACTTTGATCATTTACTGAAGTAATACTAGCAGGGCTACAATGTTAAATTCCTGATTTCAAAGTCTTACTTAAGTCGAAGAATTATCAGTAAAATGTACATTTTTGCCAGTTTCATAACAGAAAATAACTCATTAAGCAGCAGAACACCCACACCACGCTGCTGGAGATCTAGGTCGTAATGCTGGGCATGCTGGAGGGAAGGGGGGCATGGGAGAACCAGAACCAGGACCGCGCAAAGCAGATCGTCAGACCCCCCCCCCCCAAGCAGTAAAATGTGAGGTTTTGTAAAGGGAGTCTGGTGCTTTGACAATACAGATTTTTCCACAGTCAGCACAAAAATAAAGTTTCTCGTAGTAACTTTAAGTATAGTATTTGAGTGATACAGTTCTATGAATTATGCATGACCTCAATATGATTTATCTAGGCATTTACACAGATAAGCTATAAAAGGGTTTGTTGTATTTTCATATTTTTGTGCATGTAGGTGATGAAGCGTGTGTGTGTGTGTGTGTGTGTGTGTGTGTGTGTGTGTGTGTGTGTGTGTGTGTGTGTGTGTGTGTGTGTGTGTGTGTGTGTGTGTGTGTGTGTGTTTTTCTGCTCAGGAAGGTCAGAGTGATGGATTTCCCGTCAGGATGTTTCTACCTTGAGATCATTGCCAGCACATACTAGGGGGACATACCAGGGGGAAACGAGTGTGAGTGTGAGTGTGAGTGTGTGTGTGAGAATTACTCACAGATGACATAAAGGTCAATGTTTGTCTTCACATTTAAGTGTGTGTTGCTCTGACACAGATGGAAACTGCTTTAACACCAAATAAAACTGTCTGTGGGGGATTTCCTGTCTTAATTATCACTGTGTGTGTGACAGAGTGTGTGTCTTTGTGTGTGTGTGTGCGTGTGCATGTGCATGTGCGTGTGTGTGTGTGTGTGTGTTTCTTACCATCTCCGGCTCCCGAGCAGTCCACGGTGAAGTGCGTTGGCTCGTTGGCCTTCAGCCCGGTTCTCTCCACTCCCGGACCGAACACCTTCACCATCTTGGGGTGGCTTCCTTTACCCACGTTCACCTACAAGCATCACCACAACAGGAAAGTACATCACTTATTTTAAAAAGGTTATTTAGGGAGAATTCCTTCCTCAGATCCTGCTGCGATGTCTAAAACAGCACAGCAGTTAATTCGTTTTGGGTATTTTCATTATTACAAAGAATGAACACTTAATACGGAGTGCCACAGGGCTCCATCATGGATCCCCTAATGATCTTTATACATTAATGTACTTATCACTAGATCTCTTATGTTTATGTCAGATGGGTTAATGTACTATATTTAATTAAAACATAAGTGACATCTCTTTGTTGTTTAGGTAAGAATGGTTAAATTTGAAACTTTAAAGCAGTCGGAACAGTCAGCTGAACCTAAACTTCAAAAAAAGCTGCCATAAACGTTTATACTTTTATAATATTTTAGGGGGTTAAAAGACATGCTAAGAATAATAGATATTAAGTAGGAGTCCTTGAAAGAACAAGGCTTGTGGTACTTTGAACTTAAGATATGGATTGGATTGGAAGCTGTTCTTGTTTTTTCAAAGGTGTTCAAAGTGAACAGATTTCTTTTTTTGTTTCGACTCAAGCAAAACAATTAAGCAATACATCTTTAGTTCACTTTCCAGCTGCAACAAAGAACTGATAGTAGATATTCAAACTTGATCTCAAGAGGCAATCTAACCTGTGACAAAGTTTTACACCCAAATAACAGTTTGTAAGAGTTATCAGTTCCTAATAAAGCTAAAAACATCACCAATATTTGCTGAATTTTAAAGAACATGCTCTAGTTTTCCTATTATAGCTGCTATAGACATGTTTTGCAGAACATTGACAGCAAGAGGTTAACTGTATAAAACAACAGGGACTTCAAGTCCAGACAAACCCTGTAGGGTGGAGTCAGTAAACTAGATTTACCCAAACACTTAGAGATTAAGCTTAATCGTATTTTCATGTAAGGAAAGAAAGTTAAACACAATTATACATAATTATCACTTACTTAACACACACACAGCTACACAATGTTTTATGTGTATTTACGGTAAATGTGGAGGGGGTTTAGTTAGTGTGATTGTGAAATCCTGAAGAGCATTTTAGTCACTTATAATTATCACAAACAAAAAGGCACAAGAATAATTCCTAAAACAAAGACAGCCAGAGAGTTCCATGCAGCTTTTTTATGTCATTGTATCTACTTCTACATTTTCACTTTTTCCAAGCTTTAACGTGTTTCAACATTACAACTGAAATTATATTGAGGATTATAAAATCCTTTTATCTGTAGTTAAATATAACATGACACTGAAACTTGAAATAAACATTCAATGACTGGGAACTATAAGAATACTGACTAAAATGAAAATAAAAAACAACATCAAGGTCATGCAAGTCAGCGAACTCTAAAGCAAATGAACCAAACAACACAGTAAAACATTTAAATGAAACGTCAGCATTTATTTTTAAACCAACCTAGCCTCCACTTATGATTTAAGTGGATAGAAATGATGTTGGGTTTTAGTACAGCTGAAGATTAAGGTGAGTTTCATTCAACATGTTAGTTACAGATGCACTCTTGTTAGAAAAAAACAATGTAATCATTTAAAAAGAAAGCATGCATTTCATGGATGCATGCACAAAAAAAGCATTGACTAAATTAACCTTCAGGAATAAAACTTTCCTCTAAACTCTTTTACTTTATAAGTTATCCGATCATTTTAACGTAATACACAGATCAAAAGTCAACCAACAGTTACACTGTTATACACCTCTTGCTGTCAATGATATATATATATATAAAAACTAGAAATCAGTCAGGGGAGTGCAACGCATTTCTCTAACTTGAAAAGCTTAGAAGTACGATTTAAGTTTGTTTATCAGCTGTCTTCCAGGTTTATCTGTCGACCTAACTTCAACCAGATCTCACTCTACCCGAGGATTCAAACATGGATGGGCTCATTGAAGATGTAGATTTGTGCACATCTGGTGTTTACAGGTGAGTAGCACACTAACGCTAGTCCCAATAACCCACAGAGGTATGGTTCCGTTAGCGACCAAGCTAATTTATCTTAATGGTACGTACTTGTACCATTTATTCCTGTCTCATAACTGACTTAAGGTCACCTCTCTTATGAGAACCAGTTCACATAGAGCAGGTTAAAAGCACAAATTAACAAGTAAAGGTCACTAAAGTTGACCTCAACAAAAAACCTCTGGGCGGATTTATTTTACATCAATTTTACTCCAATAATTAGATTTTGGTCTTAAACTTTGCCGGTAAACAGGCTCAGTTTCACCAGTTTTTATCACCGTGAAAAATAACTTGAGTCCTTTGATGCTTTAGGTGTTTACAACCATAACTTAAAGCTAACTTTACAATTTTCGCAAACAAACAGAGCACTCCTCAAAAGGTAAATATTCTGTTTTCAATACAATAGAACAAAAAAAACTGCAGTTTTGTGCTGTTTTCCATCCACACAAGTTAGGGTCAAGTCAGGTCCTCCACCATGAATCTGTCTTAACTTCCCTCTTTTTAATGAAAAGGTGTCACGGCCGTGTGTTCCCAGCAGTGCTGAGAGTTGGGTGCGACTGTTTACTTTCTATCCATCCACTGTATCAACACTGAAGTCGGAGAAAAAGGTGCAGTCGACAACCGCAGGCTCCGGCAGCTCACAACAAGCCTGCTGACTCATCACGATGGCATCAGCTCTTAACTTTTGGAATAATACCTTTTAGACGAGTACAAACTTCTCTGGACCTACTGAAATGATATGTGGACCAGTATAAATACTGCTTTATATCAGGGCGAGAAGAAACACGAACATTTCATTATGTTGAAGAATGTTCATTTGGTTTCTACCAATTATAAGAAAAGCGTAAAAATATTACGAAGCAGTGGTCAGATTTTAACTCATTTTCTTGCTTCAAGATCCCATCAAATTTTCACTTCACACTTTTGGATTTTGTACCTCTAACGTCTCAACACAAAGAAAGGATCATCTTTGCCAACTCCTGAGGCCTGTTGGCATCGTCGTAAAATTCCAAACAATAAATAATAACATATCCAGACATATCTAAGTCCAATTGAAAGGTTCTCATAGGAATTATTTACCCTGCAGGTGAAACTATAAAAAACCTTAAACCAACAGTGAGAAGGGAAGACAGCTGATAAAGTCAGAAAGCTAACAGAGGCAAACAAATCTCTATAATTGTGATTTAAAAAGGGTGGTAACAGTGCAAAGAGGACTGGTTAGTGGATATTCCAGCTGTTAAATGAAAACCTTTTAACTCTGATTGTTTTATGTTTAAAATCTTTCGTTAAATAAAACTTCAATCATCATAAATGAGAATATAATAAGGAGCACGGTGAGTCTCGTAAAGTCATGCTTGTTAATTTCATTGTTCAATAAAACCGTTTCTAATACAGGATGTTTTTACTTCATGAGTTACACATCTGAAGTCAAAAGGTTTTCATCTAACTCGATAAAAAACTATAAATCACATGCTGTGAAGATGACAGCAGAGCTTCACTCATCTGAACCTCTCACGCTTAAAACATCTGAGTTTATGCTTTCAATGTTTCATAAGCTCCTTTTAACCCTCACTGGCTTCCCACCAACATAAACTGATAATCGTGTTAGATGGGACAAACAACCGAAGCAGAGCAAGAGTTGCTGGGAAATTTGTTTTTAACATTTAGGGTAATTTCCGTAATTTTATTATTTTAAAGCGAGGGTGCTTAGCGTCTATTCTAAGTATTAAAATGATTAAAATTACTTTCACAAAAAACTTTCAGATTAATAACTTTTTAAAAGGAGAACCTCAACACTTTGGATCAAGAAGCTCGTAAAAAATAAGGAATGTCAGATTATGTAGACAGGAGCTTTTTTTCCAGTGTGTATGATATATATTTAATTAACATTTAAGTAAATATATCATCAGGTTTCAGCAAATACCCAACATTTAAGGACTCTGATCAAATTGGGGCCAAAAACACATGGACATACCTACTTTGAAGTATACTATAGATATTGGTAGTTTTAATAGTTCTATTAGTGCCTACTTAACTAAGTTTCCCTCTCTAGGTTTTTTTTCTAATTAAATCACAAAAGCTTTTCTCTGGTTTGTATTTCGGATGAGAAAGGTTCAGATAAGTAAAGTTCTAGTTCTAGTGTAGCTCAAACAATAAGTGTTAAAAAATACAAAAAACAAAGTGAGTGAGTTACAGTGCATTGACAGTGGTTACAGTGCAGAAAAGACTAGTTAGTGCATGTGGTGGTTAAATCATCTTCAGTAAAATCTACACAAAAACAACTTCAGTTAGAGTTAACTCTTTAAAAAAAGTTATGATTAATGAGGTTGTAAAAGAGAAACCAAAGGTCATTACAGTGCAAAGACAGAAGTTACACAGTGGTTATTCAACCATTACGTCTAAAATATAAAAATTTATCAAAATAAAATAGGATTTGTTGAACACAATGTTTGATAATATAGTGGACATTAGTGATAGGCAGTCATGATTGTCAACAACATAGCCACAAATTTGTGGTGTAAATGACGTGTTTGTGTCATTTTCACATCAGAAAATGGTTTGAAATGAAAGTTTTCAGAGATTAATGAAAGAAACACAAACTAATATTTAGATGTCGAGTCACTTTGGCACATAAACAACTGACCTGAGTTAAGTCAAAGTGCAGACTTCATGCTACATGACACACTCTCTTTGTGTGGACGCAAAAAAAAACCTTTTATGTAACACTTAGCTGATTAGCAGACAAGGTAAACAATGGTAAAAGCGGATGTATTATATTCATTAATATTGGCACTGTTTTTGGCAAATGAGCTAACATTTGTTTGTTTAAAAGAATACTTAAATTTTACAATATACGCTCATTTTCTTTCTCTTTGATAAAGAGTTGAACATCGATTTAATGTCAGTGCTTTAAATATGCAGTATACACACCAACATCTCTAAAGCTCACTAATTAACACACTGTATCTCGTTTGTTTCAGGGATCTTAAGTTTATTGTTTTAAAGAAAGTCTCGTGCTGGAACTATTTCTTAATGAACAGCAGTGTATCCATCCGCCCAGTACTTCTGTGGAGTGAATATGTCTGAGATGCCAAATACAGTTGCTGAGCACAGGTTTAGGTTTTGGTCTTTTTAAAAGGCACAATGGTGCCAAACCTGAAAACTTCACCGTGATGGAGGACCTCAGGAGGCTTCACTCCGTCACGGCACCGACTGCTGTTTAACAAGAAATAGTTCCAGCATGCAACTCTCTGACTAAAACCACAAATTGGCATTTTTTGTGTACGGATTAAGTATGTGAAATACAACATGTTAATTAGTTTTAGAGCTTTAGAAAGTTACGTAGGTGTTTTTATTTTCAGCCGTTTCCAGTCATTATGCTAAGCTAGGCTAATCAAATCCTGACTCCAGCTCACTTAACACATAAACAAGATTAATGTAGAACTATTCCTGTAAGATGAATGAGCTAAATCTGTTCAAGCTCACACTCTTGAGTATTTTAGAGCAAAAACAAGAGATTAGAGACGGGACATTTTAATATGTTGTCCATGATGGAGACACATTTATTCATCTATTGATTTCAAATGAGGTCTTGTTATTAAAAGTTTAGGTTCCAATATATTCTATCCTGTTCAATTCTGGAGTCATTAAAATCTTCATTTTGCAATATTTTTGATACTATCATTAAATCAAATTGTTTGTATTTTTTGTTCCAATAGATTTCTCTTAAGGCGTTCAATATTTAAAGGTACACATATATAGGAAAACATATTTCAAATAGTGTTTTTCTTTTTTTAAGAATTTACTTCTGTGATTTATTTCTGTGCAGCTGAACTAGAAGCTGTACCTCTCCTCGGTGTACGTAGTGATGATAATCAGAGGCTTCTTTTTAATTTTGCTGTTGTCGTCTTTACATTTTGTCTGCACCGTCTTTAAACTTTCCTCTCGAACAGTCGACTCTGATTGGACGACCGTAACATTCTCGGTCTTAACTAAAGCTTCCGATTGGACGACTTTAGCACGTTCTGCCTCAACCGGATCCTCTGGTTTGGACAGGATGACGCTTCCTGTTTTAACGGGGAGCTGTGATTGGCTGCTTACCCTGAAGGGGCTGTTGGGGACGCTGACTCCTCCCCAGGCGACGGCCACGGTGTGTTTGAGAGGAGTATTGGGCGTGTAGGAGCAGGAGTACAGCCCGTCACCTTTACTCCTCACCTTCACATCCACAGGAAGCCCCTCTGCATCCTGACAGACAGACAGACAGACAGACAGACAGACAGACAGACAGACAGACAGAGAGACAGTTAGGATGGTAAAAGCTTCTTGATACAGAAACTAAAGTACAAACATGTGGCTGAATACAAATGTTTTCTTTGAGGTTTGCAGACTAGTCGATTTATCAATTTATCAATTAAATTAATCACCAACGGTAAAAAAAATCAATGTATAATTGTTAGTATTATCACAAAAAACTCACAATTTCATTTATATGTGACAGAAATCGGTGAAAACACATAAGAGGCAATGAAATGTGTGAATGTGAGCGTCAACACACTCATAGTTAGACTTTTGTAGATGGTTGTGTCTGTATTCATGATTTGGTGCGAGAGGATTTCTGTGTCTCACCTGAGCTGTGATCTTCAGAGGTCCTTTCCCAGCATCCTTAGCGCTGACGGTGAACTCGGCAGGTTGGCTGAGCAGGCAGCCGGTCTTCTCGAGACCCGGACCGTGAGCCTGAACCTACAGCCACAAAACCAGTTTTTTGGATCAAGTAGCTTGTAAAAGATAGTGTCTGTTAGATTAACAGATGCTCAATGTGTCAGATTCATATTAAGTGTCTGATCAGATACCCATTATGAGACGTCTCAGAACGGAGCCAAAATAACTTAATCAGCACATCCCTACAAATTATTTTCAACTCTAGACCTTAACCTAACTACCTTGATTCTGATATCTAAACTAGGGCTGCACCAATCTGACTTTTTTCTGTTCCGATACTGATACCTGGGCTTTGTTTTTTTTGTATCTCACTGACCTTCTCTGGGTCACTGCTGTTGTTGTCGGGGATGATGTGAGCCATGAAGGGGCTGTGCTCGATGTCCTCCTCATCACAGGTCACGTGGACGGCGTATTCTCCGGCCTCCGTCGGCCAGTAACGGACGTCACATGAGCCGTCGTTCTGGTCCTCGCACTCGATTTTGGCCTGAGAAGGTCCCTCGATGGCAAAACCTGAAGACAACGCAGGGCGGATTAGATTGGAGGTGAAGAGGGTTGATGACAGCATTTAATCTGATCTGATTCCAGTTTTAATAAACCAAAAATAAACCCACCTAGCACTCCAACATCAGTGCCGACGGACTCCACCACAAAGGTGGCAGGTTTACCCACAATGCCTCCCTCCAGGCCAGGACCCCAGGCCCTGATCTGCTGAGGCCCCGCCTCCCGACCCACCGACACCTCGAATGGACTGAAACAAAGAAAGCAGAACTGTCAGAAAGAGTAAGACAAACAGTGACTTTCCACTAAGTGTGTAAGTATGTAAGTGTGTGTGTGTGTGTGTGTGTGTGTGTGTGTGTGTGTGTGTGTGTGTGTGTGTGTGTGTGTGTGGGGGGGAGTCAGATGGCACGCTGCATGAGGTCATCCGTGAGGCTGTCAACACACACACAAACACACGATTCCACAACCTCAGAGCCTCACAGAACTGTAATCCAACCTTCAGTCGTTACTGGCTCTAAGTGTGTGTGTGTGTGTGTGTGTGTGTGTGTGTGTGTGTGTGTGTGTGTGTGTGTGTGTGTGTGTGTGTGTGTGTGTGTGTGTGTGTGTGTGTGTGTGTGTGTAGATGGAAACTAGCTTCACGCCAAATAAAGCTGTCTGTTGGGATTTACTGTCTTCATTCACACAGAGAGGACCTTTGCTTTTTTCCTTTTACTTTCAATTTTTGTTCAACTTTGTTTTCTTTTTCAAATGTTTTCCCCCTAAAAACTCTTCCTACCACTACTGCTATAACTAATAATAGTAACACCAATATAACTATTTATAAAGTTTTTCAGTCGTTTTTTAGGACGTCTCGCTGACATCGGAGCTGTATTTTAATTGGCGTCAGTATCTGCGTGAGAGGCACTAAAAACAGTTTGTTGTATCACTTCCTTTCCAGCAGCCCAACGGGCATATATGAGCTCTCAGGTCTGAAACCAGCTTCGCCTCATCTGTGACTTCAGCCCTCTGTAAGTTACACCGTGTGTCCTGATTCAAATTAACTGTAATGTATGAAGTGCTGAGGTCAGCGGGCCACCTGCTGACAGTCTGGACATTTAACATCACCACATCTGGACCCGAGAGAGAGGAACAGATTAACGATAGCCAGGCTGAAGGCTTAGATGCCGTTTCTAGAAATATGTCCAATGATCTACTTTTGTACAAAAAATCTAATCCAATCTGTGTTGATGGTAATTGTAGTCAACTGAAGCATTAAATTAATCTGTTCATTCTCTAATGACCCAGAAACCTGAGTTCTCTGGCTTGGGCAGCCGTGCCTGCAGTGACTACATGTACCAGGATGCATTGCCACATCCTTTTTTAACTGCTAATTCAGCCTCAGACTCTGCCTCTTACTGCTGCATTTCTCCTGCTTCGTACTCTTGTTCAAATAACTACGACTAATCCAAAACACTGTAAATGTATCCTCATCCATAACATACTCTATACTTTTATTTTGGGAAGCCATTTTTGCTGTTGAAAATGTAGCCAGCTTGCATAACAAGCAGAGAGAATAAGGGAGTTCTGTTCTTGAGTGGCATTTAGAGAACGCTCCCCACTACCATCTACTGTATTATTTTGCCAGAAAAGGACTAAGTATGTGCCAATACATAGTCAAAAAAAATGTCAAAAAAAGTATGCCAAAAATACCAGGATGTTCTAGTACATCCGATCGCATTTTGCAGTATCCTGACCCACAATCCTTTACCGGCTGATATACGAGCAAGAGGGTCAAAGTTCAAGGTGCAGTGTTATGAGGAAGAAATATGTCCCCATTGGATACATGCTGCATGCAACAGTATATACACTTTGTAAAAGCAGCTGCAGTATGAACTAAAAGCAAAACTGAAAAGTATGCGATTGGGAACGCAGCTTAGGAGTCCAAGCTGAACGTCACTGTTGGGAGAACAGATTTCTACAGCTGTATACTCAGCTTTCTGGGTTAATATACGACATAAATAAACAATATATTGCTTTAATCAACTACATTTAGCTTCAACACTGATTGGACATTAATATTAAAGTTGGAGAAACTTCCCTTTAGCACCCTGCGATGATGTCGAGGTGTACTTGAGGACAGCGTGACATCACTGAGAGTGTATTTACAGGTGCAACGGAGCTTAATTCTGACCTGGTTTAGATTTGGTCATCACATCAACGGTATGCTGTTTACACGGAACATTAGAAACCTGATTACGCGTGTCCCTGTGTACAAGATAATAACAGTAATCAGGTTTATAATCATCTGTTTGCAGTTGAGACTTGATTTCTCACCATCTCAGCTGTTATGATCTGCACCAACATAGCGTGCTCAGAAACCTGGACCAAGTGTTTGCGTGACGCACGGTATCCTGGTTTCTATCGGAGTGCTGCAGGTAGCAGATCCAGGTTTTCTAAAAGCAGGATTGAAACCATAAAACTGTTTCCCCTCTGTTTGCTACATTAGCCGAATGATCCGCAGTCAGTGCTGGATGATACAAGACAGACACCTGCTCAAGGACAGCTTCTCAAAACCCCTCGAACAATATGAACACGGCTTCTTCATTGTGGGAACGTTGTGACCCTGTGAGGAGGCCTGTACATGATTATGACTGAACCAGGTACAGACTCTGCTGTGTGTACCGTATAATTATGTATAGACAGGTATTTCCCTGTACATGTACAACTTATGATCCATACATTGTTTCTCCAAGTCTGGTTACTCATCACTGTGTCTTGCCGCCAAGAAGGCTTCTCTCTTTTTATCTGTCTGGCTGCTCAGAAACTTGGGGAAGTCCCTCTATTACTACCGATACTTGTACTTGTACTGATCCTATTACAGGCACTAAACTTATGTTGATACTCACACAATCTGCTCTACAGAGAGATGGCAAAGAAAACACAAGGCCCAGACTGAAAGTCTTAATTTCCCTGCGGATCCAACCATTCAGATCAGATGAGGTAATGTGCTGAGGTAATTCTCTGAACACACACACACACAAAGACACACACACACACACACACACACACACACACACACACACACACACACACACTGAGGTAAACACACACACACACACAAAGACACACACACACAATGACGCAAACACACACACGTAGTAACAGCTCACCTCTTCGCGATGTGTTGACCCCCCCAGGTGATGGAGACGGTGTGTTTGCCGGGACTGTTGGGATAATACTCGTAGGAGAAAACACCGTCCTGACTGGAGATCTGCTTCACCGGCTCCTCGATGCCCTCTGAACACACACACACACACACACACACACACACACACACACGTTTGAAACAGTAATAATAATTAGTAAATTAAATCTGAGTAAGAAAAAATTCAAACATTTTGGAAAACATTCCTTTTTTTGCCATTTCAATCTTCCATCATAAATATTTATTTATTGTATATTTAGTTAAAGAGGAATAATATAAATAGTAAAAAAAATAAAAATTGTTTTGTTTTACGCCACACACTTCTACTACTACTAAACTACATATCCCATGATTCCCTTGCAACTTCTTTCAATGAGGTTTTCTTACTTCAGAAACATAACTAAGGAGCTCCAGTTTCACTTTGTGTCCCTACAAAGCGTCTACAGTGTGAACGGTACTCACTCGGGCCTTTGACGAGAACCTTCAGGTCTCCGGTGCCGGCGTTTTTGGTGTCCACCTTGAAGTCACCGACCTGTTTCACCCTCATCCCCGACGGCTGGAGACCACGACCTGTCGCTCTGCACGCACCCGGCATGCACGCTGCAAAAACATGCACAGTAAAGTTGATGAGACGGTGTATTCAAGTGATTATTACGAACATTAAAATTGACTGTAAGGGGTGAAGTTTGAAAGGACTCACCGGGCCCCACGTCCACAGTGAAGGGGCTCCTGGGGATCCCCACCCCTCCGAAGCTGACGGTGACGATGTGCGAGCCGGCCTGCGTGGGCTTGTAGGTGCAGCGGTACGTGCTGTCGCCCTTATCCTCCATCATCGCCTCCACGATGTTCGGGCGCCCCTGAGGGTCTCTGATCACGGCCGTCACGTCTCCTGTACCGGCTCCTACAGAGAAACTCTAACGGGTCAGTCTTTGACTTATGGAAAATATACAAAAGTAATGGAGGATTCAGAAGAAACATATCCACCATGATGGACAGATGCTAATAATAATGAGAAACATTTCACAGCCTCCGAGGTCGTTTCTGACCTGCAGTGAAGATGTCAAAGTAGGTGGGGTTGTTGGCGACGTTGCCCACAGGTTCGATTCCGGGGCCTTTGACCATGACCTTGGTGGCGTCGCCCAGCGCCTTGTCCACATTAACCTCAAAGGGACTTTTGGGAATCTGCTGGCCGGCGAACATCACCGTCACCTAGGAAACAAAAACATTAAAAAAATAATTACCCAGAAACATTGGCAGGTCCTTTCTTTTTCCCCTCTCTCTAATAGCATAATTAGCATAAAACTTACTTTTACAGGATTTCTGCTTTTAAAAATAATGAGTTTAGTAGCTGTGCTGTCACTTGTGAACTTTAAATCATGAGAAACAAATTTGTCACCACAAATCGATAAAATCAAGGCTTTGTAATCTGTAGTTAAAATGAATTGTTTTATCAAAACAAAGTTTAATCTCAGCTGAATTTTTATGGGATTTTAGGGTCAAGGGAAATATGCATTATGGGCGTAATGCATTTAATTATTTTATTCAGTTTTTACATGATACCAGAGAGAAAACTGAAGCTCACCTGATGATGTCCCACAACTTTAGGAACGTAGGTGACGCTGAACGTCTTCTTGCCCTCATTAGGCTCCGCCTTCAGCTGATTGACACACAGACAGACAGATGTGTCAGAGTTTATATATAAAAAAAATATATCACAGCAGGTTTGTCATTATACAAATGAGGAGACAGAAGAAGAGGAGGATTTGGTGGCGTACCTCCTCTCTGGTGCCGTCGGGATGATCCAGGTAGATGGTCACCTGACCCTGACCGGCGCTGAACGTGTCCACGGTGAAGACGGCAGGACGCAGCACTCTGTTCCCCGTCGGTTCAATACCTGCAGAAGAAGAAAAGCAACAGATACAGTCAGGTATGAATGTTATAGTCACTTTAGAGACAGTTTCAAACAGCAGAATATTCAAATTAATGAAATTATAGAAAACACTAATAGAAATGGAACGAAACAGAAACAATGAAAAACCCAGAAAAATTCATATTTTCCTAAATTCACCAAAAAAATTCCAGTTTTTCTTTCCTTTCTAGAAAAATCTATGGAAACTCTGTTTGGTGCCTCTTTTATATTATTATGTTTTTTACTTTTTTAATTTGACATGCTCTTATAAACAGAATTTTCTTTCTTTGTACATTTAGTATCTCTTACTTTATTAAATTGTATCAGTAACTAGATCCATCACATGAACTGTATATAACTATTTATTTGCTGTTTGCATGTGTTTTCATCTTCAGTATATTTATGTACTGCATATGCTTTGGCAACATGTTTTTGATCAATCTGTTCAGAAGTGAAACCTAAAATATGCAACAATTATGGTTTCATCTATTTAAAGCAAAAATTAGAAACATTTACTTTAATGTGAGGATATGCAGCTGTTCTTTGTCATATAGTACATTTATCTGAATATTTTGGGGTTTTGAACTTTTCGTAAAAAAAAAAACTTTTATGAGCATTTTTCACTTTTTCTTATCATTTTATAAACAAAAAACCTAATCCATTAATCAAAGAATGAACAGTCTGCCGATTAATTTATAATAAAATAATCAAAGCCCTGAAAACATCAACTACAATAAAGATTAATTACATTTACATCCATGAGTTTGAAGGTTTATCAGACGCCCCAAATCTGCTTATGATAGTATTAGACACGATTTTGCAAATCTGTGTTATAGTGTACGTGTGTGCATGCTCCTTTGTTCGGACAGCAGCATACTTCCTCACATTGTCAAACAAAAAAATGTGTTTCCAATGCTCCCAGTGCCAACACTGGGGGGGAAACAGGTCAGAAACACAGAAGCTATTGTGTTTTCAAACCCACAACCAGACGGCCTTTTTGAAAGTGTGTGTGTGTGTGTGTGTGTGTGTGTGTGTGTGTGTGTGTGTGTGTGTGTGTGTGTGTGTGTGTGTGTGTGTGTGTGTGTGTGTGTGTACCTGGTCCGTATGCGCGGGCCTTCTTGGGGTTGAGTTTGGGTTTGAGTGGAGCTCCTGGCTTCAGTTTGGCTTTGGGGAACTGAGACAGGTAGGTCATCACCGACTGTTCATCCGCACTGGGATCAATGATCTCCTCTGGAGCCATCACCTGCACACATACAAACACACACGAGGTTCAGGTTTGTTGTAAATAAATCAGTTTCATACTTTAATATCCCTAAAAGCAGATTTGGTTCTTCTGGTTTCAGGCTTTAAACAAGATTTTTGAAGCCTGGTTTCATGGATTTGTTCCAGTTCAGCCACCAGAGCATCAGTGAGGTTCAACACTGATGTCACGTGATCAGGTCTGGCTCACAGTCGGTGTTCCAGTTCATCCCAGAGAATCAGACCAGTCAAGTTCTTCCACACCAAACTGGGAAAAGCCCTTTATTTATGAAGCTGGCTTTGTGTTTAGGGGTTATTGTCGTGTTAAAAACAGGAAATGTTCTTCACCAAACTGCTGCAGCAAAGTAAGAACACTATTGTCTAAAATACCCCTGGATGCTGTGTCGTTAATATTTCCATTCATTGAAACAAAGGAGCCCCAGACCAGTAAAAACAGACCCAGTGTGCGGACTGGGATGTCCTGAACTCTGAGTCACACCGGCCTCATTAACAGCCACTGCAGGGTTTTTTTTCCGCTCACGTCATGTTCAACATTTTCCCCATTAAGTCATTCTGCTTCACGCGCTCCGGTTTTAACGGACTAGTTTTCCAGCTAAACAGAGGCGGCTTAAAATAACGTCATGGGTGTGACGGTGGAGCTGGTCAGCGATGTTGTTTCTGGAGGAGACTTCCTGTGGGTGTCAGCTGACTGACAGGAAGCAGAGCAGAACGTAATGCTGCCATGACACAGAAACATTCAACTCAGGAATTAATGAAATCAAGTTAAGAGAAGCTCTTCATGATCACAGCTGAGGTTGTTCTTCATACTGAAGGACAAAAACCTGCTTTCATGTCTGCAGAGAAACTATTATAAAATAATAAAGACCGATGAACCAATTATCAAAAAGTGACATAATTATTCCCGGGAACTTGTTGCACTAATCATTATAGTACATTTCCGTTTCAGCTCGAGTTGCATCCTCTCGACCTCAAACAGAAGTGTGTAAAAAAAATGAACTCTGGTTCAGTGAGTTTCCTCTGCTGCGAACAATCAGGAAACCAAACCGCGCCTGTGTGAGATGCTGCTGTCGACCTATGACCTCCGGAGGGGAAATCACAGCAGAGCGAATTCTGCTCTCTATTGGGCTGCATGATAAAGAGAGAATGAGATGTTTTTCGGCTAATTGAATGGCGTAACAGGATGCAAAGCAACCGTCGCTGCACCCATTTGAATCTATTAGACGTTAGCATTGTTAGCAGTCCAGGCTACAATGAACATAAAACGTATGCAGCATCCGCTGCAGCTGCATGACAGGAAAAACCCTCAAAGATTCCCCTTCCTTCTAATTCACACTCTAGCTTTTCCTTATGCTAACGGTATAGAATATATATATTTACACAGCATGCTAAGACATTTAATAAATAAGATCTATATTTGCTTTACTTTATTACTCTGTCAATGTCAATTATGAGATGATGTAGTAGAGTATTGACTTCAGAGCAGCAGAGGGAGAATAATGAGAGAGCAGGAGTTACCAGATTTATGAATCTCAAGGTGTCTGATATTTTAGTCTTTTGAGAAGTCTTGAAGTCATCAACAACAACATCCTCGAAGTAGAAACATTAAAGGTCACACTGAAAAAGCAGATGTGGAACAGAGTCAGAGGGGAATCTAACCTGCGGGATGCCCAGCCATTCATCAGCCAGCTGCATGGCCTCGGTGGCGTTCTCCACTGGTTTCACTGGATCCCAGGTCTCCCAGTCCGGACACAGGCCTGCGAAGGACACACAGACACACAGTGAACAACAACTTACAGACATGACAGGGAAAGATTAAACTAGTACAAGGTCAAGATCCACAGCCTTGAAACACACACACACACACACACACACACTCGTACAGCATACCCGGTGCACAGCTGTCTACCAGTGCTCCCAGTGCCTTGCCGTTCCTCCAGTCATTGCTGAAGTTGTTGATGGGCATATCAGGGAGTTTGTGTTGGATCCATCCGAGCAGACGCTGCTTCGGTGTCTTTGACTCTGGCTGCAGAAACAAGAACAAACGTACGTCGGTCAGCTTTTCAGTTTTTGTGCAGAAACTGTTTGTTGTCCTTTTAATCTTCAGGTTTTATGAGCTGAAAACGAGTTTATAAAATCTGGATCGGTACTTTTTCTTCCTCGCCCTCCCAGATTGGCATGGAGATGGAGTAGTGCAGAATCAGAGTCCAGACAAGACCCAGGATCAGCTTCAGGTTCCCATCCACGATGGCTTTAGAGTCTGATGGAGAGAAACAGAAAAGATCTGAGGTCAGATTCAAGTTTCCAAGTATTAAAAAAAAACAGCTGGTTCTGTAACTTTTATCACGTTTAACACACAATCAGCTGAGCATCTACACCACAAACTCCCAAACCAGAGCTTGTGAGACCAGTTCCAGCAAGGATGGACTAATAACGTAACTTTAACAATAATAAAACCCAACATGATGTTAATTTAAAGTCTGATTAAGCTGATTTTCCAACCAAATTGAAATGAAAAAGAAATCAACAACCTATATGGTTGAAAATCTTGAATTAAATCAAATTTAACAAGACACCATAAGATAAAGTGAGAGGAAGAAAATAACAATACAAAGATATTAAAGTTACAATCTGAAATATTTCTGTTTTGTTCTTTATAAATGGCACCTATGGCGATAAGCGGTAATTGCAGGTGTGTTTTTTGGCTCTCAGTTCAAAGAGATCCAAACAATGTTGTCTTTGTGACGTGAAGTCAGTTTTAATCATCTGTAGTAATTGTTCTTTTCGTTCCATGTTCAGCTATAGTAACCGTTTAATCGACCAACTACTGTTAACTGTGCGCCGCTTGTGACTTCTCAAGGGAATGTCCACACACACACACTTCAAAATACTGCAAATACAAGGGCTTTCATCATCAGGCCATAAACTCACTAACCATTGTGTTACCGTGACCTCATAGAGAGATAGTGACTTAACAGACTTTTATTTAAATGAAAATCTTTTATATTATTACTTTAACACTTTCTTTTCATTTCCTACAGTCAGTAAAGTTTTCCTTCCGACACCACAAGTTAAATCTACTCCCACTTCTGATCAACTTGTTTGGCATCCCACCTGAAAGAAGTTTATTTCAGACTTTGATAAAACACTGAGCCCGGATCTGGTGACAAACCTGCTGATATCAAAGGCTTTACCTTGGTTTTAGCAGAGCAGAACACAGTGCTGCAGGTTAAAGTTACTCATTAATCAGACCTCATTGTACCAGCTGGTACCTCACACATTCCAGTCATTTTTAATCTCTCCTTCTACATTTCTCTCTCCTATAATAACAAAGTATTCATTAATGTGAAACTCAGATATTTATGATGATTAACAGTTGGTAGACACACAAGGTCGGGGTGAAATATGTCAAAGACACAAATCAGATGTCATGATCATTTAGTTTGAATATTTTTTCTAACTTCTATATAAAGAAATACTGAGCACTAACATCAGATATCTGCGGACAGACCGGCAGATGCACATGACTAGCACTCGCACTCAACCGAAGGCATGCTCTCCCCTGGGGTTACATCATGAAACAACACTACAATCAGCAGCCTTGTCCTCCACACACGTCTTTGTCCGCTTCATTAGAATTATAGCTCAGTAACAGAACTTTATCAGTAAACAATCTCTCACTCTGGAGCCACCACACCTTCATGTTTGCCTCTGCTGCATTGTGAAACTGCAAACATGACTTTCAACACTGTGTGTCGTGTCCCACAGTGTGTGTGTGTGTGTGTGTGTGTGTGTGCGTGTATGATAAATCCTGTGATCCACCTGGTGAATCTGCAGCTCAGCTCCACAGTCAGCAGAACAGCTGTGGTCCAAACATGTTTGAGCAACTCGGGTTTAGGTGGAGCTCTGGGAGAGTGCTGCCTCACCCATGGGGTGACACAACACTGTTAATGGCTGAGTACATTCATGCAGCCTTTACACACACACACACACACACACACACACACACACACACACACACACACACACACACACACACACACACACACACACACACACACACACACACACACACACACACACACACACACACACACACACACACACACACACACACACACACACACACACACACACACACACACACACACACACACACACACGAGAAGTTGCCACATCCTGCTCTCTACATTCCTAATCTCTGTTTTTTTTCAGACTCAACACACTCATTTTTTATCTCTTTGCATTTCTGTCTTTCTCTTTGTCTATTTCAACTCTTTCACTCTCTCTCACTCTTCTTTCTTTTACGTCTCCTTTCTCACACACTCCTCTTTCTGACTTCCTTGCTTTTTCCCACCAAGGTTGAGCTGCCACACCTGTGTGAGTGTGTGAGTGTGTGTGTAACACCGCCAGCCGCCTCTCTAGCAAACATCCTGTCATTGAGCAGCGGCCTTTACCCTCCACCTACACCCACACATACACCCACACCCACACCCACACATAGCTGAGCTTGCACACTCGCACCCACACTTGAACTAACCAACTATTAAAGTCCTGACGTGCTGTTTAATTAATGCACAAGAGATTACAACGTTAGTTTTTCCGGCTTTGAATTGGTTCTTTCGCACTTTTATTATTTTTGGCTTGTTGCCCATTAAACCTAAACTATTTCTATTTTTGACTCATTGTCACCCGTTGAATAGGCCTATAGGTTATGACCAGGTTGAACAATGAGTGTTTATTTTCCACTGTTTTAATGGAGAAGAAGGGAAAAGCAAAAATAAGAGCACTGTTTCAAACCTCGGGGTGAGGACAGGGGGTCCCATGAAGAATTTGAGGGGTGTTACTTTAAATTATTTAATTTATTTATAATTGTTTATTAAGTCAAACCGTAGACTGTACATAAGAAGCTGACGTAGTCATCGTGAAATCACCGACGGTTTGTGGACTGTGGTTCTGAAGCCTCGAGTTTGAAATTTGGTCCGTCGCCATCTTGTTTTTTTGCAACCAGTGAACAGAAGTGACCATATTTGGACAGAAATAAAGTGAGGTAGGAACGAAGTATTAGGCTCTGGTAGAGACCTGTCAATCACAAGGTAGCCCCGCCCTAAAGCATACCCTGCTTTATGGTCTATTTGACTCTAAATGGAGCATCATTTACTAAATGAACATCATGCTGTATTGAAGAAGACTTGAAACTAGAGATTGAGACCATAAACTCATGTTTACAATGTTTACTGAGGGAATAAATCAAGAGAGAAGTAGAGTCATTTTCTCATAGACTTCTATACAATCTGACTTTGGTTTTTTTTTACAGCCAGAGGAGTCGTTCAGCTTAACAGAGAATGCAAGTTTCAGGAACTCCAGCATTGCCTTCACTTTTCAGAACTGAGGTTGCCGCCTGATTCAAACACAACCTATAGAGCACAACTACAATCATCTTTAGTATAGTTGACTGTTCTATTCTGTTAAATGGTTCATGACTGGTACGATTTATTTTTTTATTTCTTAGGCCTCCTTTTTGCCTAATTTGTGTGAGATACACAGCATGGGTTAAACATTTAAATGTTACTTTTAAACCTTAAAATGTGTTTACACTTTTTCCCATTACTGGGAACTAAACAGTGCGTCTGTGTGTGTCCTTGCCGACACAGTTTTGTGAATAACGAGGCTATCGCCATGGTAGCCTATTGTTCACATAGGACGAGAGTAAGAGGAAGACAAAGACAGAGAGAGAGAGAGAGAGAGAGAGAGAGAGAGAGAGAGAGAGACGAGAGAGGAGGGGGCATTAGAATTAAAAAAAAAGTTCTAAGTTAAGTACATGTGTGTTACAGCTCTAATAATCCACTGCATTGTTTCATACATTTTAAAGCCTGATCTTTTTCTTCCTCTTTGAGTCCTTCGTCCTCCTCATGTGACTTTAGGTCAAAATCGACAACTACACTTTCTAAAAAAAAAAAGAGACAAATATTGTACTTGTGTTTTTTTACAGTCTGAGTGACCAACACTCTGATTTGATGTTTTGAGTTTGGTCCAAAAAACACAACCATGAACACTCAGCAGCAGCATGCCAACACACGCACACGCACGCACACACACACACACACACACACACACACACACACGTACACACACTCACACACACCTGGAAAGGTAACACCAAAAGCTATCAATCACATCCTTCATGGCTTCGGGGAATTTGTTTAACACAATCGTGCTAATTGGAGAGTCCTGGAAGTACTTGACCCGACCCGACCCAAAAAAGTAAAGTAGGGATATATTCTTTTAGTGGCCCCTGGATATGTGGTGTTCAGGGACTGGACTCCAAAAAAAAAAGGTCTAAAATAACACTGACAGTACTAGAAAAAGTCCTGCATAATGTTGGCTCCATATACAAGTGTGAATAAATCAGAAGTCTATGAGAAAATGACTCTACTTCTCTCTTGATTTATTCCCTCAGTAAACATTGTAAACATGAGTTTATGGTCTCAATCTCTAGTTTCAAGTCTTCTTCAATACAGCATGATGTTCATTTAGTAAATGATGCTCCATTTAGAGTCAAACAGACAGTTCAGGGAAGGAAATTGTAACATTTTGGTCGCCTAAAAATTTCAGTTGTATTTAGCTCCTCCTCATCTGGTTGCAAAATAAAACCAAGATGGCCACCGCCAAAAAAACTAGGTTTTGACAGCTAAAATGCCAAACTCAAGGCTTTAAAACGGTAGTCCACAAAACCAATGGGTGACGTCACGATGACTACACCCACTTCTTATAAATTGGCATTTTCTCACAGCAGACATTTTGACTTGTCACAGTAGGAAAAGCCCAATTAGTGTTACTAATAATACAAACTATGGCTTTGAGACCGACTGTGAGCAAACATGTACGATACCTGGACCCTAATATCAAAGCAGCTAAATGGAATCCAGCCATCATTAGAAAAAAAGGCCTGTTGTGTGAATGTAAACATTTATTTGGGTGCAACAATGCAACAGAGTTCTATAATGTATATTTCCAAAATATACCGACTCACTAAACTCCACCTCTAATGAAGCTGTTATCTAATCTTTTATGTTCCTTCTCTCTCGCACAAAACATTCAGATAGCAGCTTGTCATAATGAGCCGGTGCTGACAGTCTCTTTCCCCGGTTTAAATGACATCACCCACAGCAGGTCGCTCTGTTGCATCACCACCGTTTTTTTCTGTAGTTTCAAATCAGTGAGTCGTCTTCCGTCCAGCTGACAGCGACTTGTCATCTTTCCAGTTAAACCTCATTCATATTACAGCAACATATTATCTTATTGTAGAAATACTGTATTGGTGTACATGTCCACTGTTAGGTAACAGGAAGCTTCTGTACAGACATGCCACAAAAAAAAGTTGAGGTAATTCAAAAAACATTGTATTTCAATGAATACAAAGTGTCTCCATTCTATATTTCTGTCCATCAGAGAGCACAAAAGGTTCATTTTTCACTGTAAAATGTCCCAATTAGTGTCAAACTTTGTCACAATTCTTTAAAACAAATCAAATCTAAGGATCAAGATTTCTTGTTATTTCTTGTTAATATTCCCAGGATTCAACAACAATACCGGCCTCAAAAATCCATATTTAATCAGGTTATATCACACAATTGGCTCTAGTATTGAAATATTTAGAACAAAACCCATACGTAGCCTTACTGGTTAATTAACGCTATAACTTTTATGTCACAAATAGGACTCAATCTTTAAGACTGCATTCTTTTTGGAGAACTTAAGAAACAATTTATCAGACACATTAATTAAATCAGTTAAAGAATCCTGTTGGCAAAGAGTTTCTTTATTTCCCTTGAACTCCCTTTTTTAAAATGGATGGTGACAAATGAACCCACTGACCTACAACGTCAGCTCATTTTTCAGGGTTAACATGCTACAACCACTAAAGGTCTGACACATAAAGAGGTTCGTCACGACTCTTCCGCCCTCAGAGAAAATGAAACACCGCAGTCAGCTCCTCTTTCATTCTGAGATTTATCTGTCCACAACTCCATTCATAAAAAAAAAAAAAAAAGAAAAAAAAAAAAAAAAAAAAAAAAAACAATGCCCGGATCTGAATCAGATAAACAACAAGTGGTTGAAAGCCGCTACCACTGCATGATACCTGCTGATTTGTTGACCCGTCACCATGGAGACGTGGCAACAAGGAAGGCGATTGGGAGATGTGTGTGTGTGTGTGTGTGGGAGGAGGTTGAGTTTGCATTGGGACAAAGAATGTGTGCAAGGAGAAACGGAAAGTGGAGGAGAGAGATAAAGTCAATGTGTGTGTGTGTGTGTGTGTGTGTGTGTGTGTGTGTGTGTGTGTGTGTGTGTGTGTGTGTGTGTGTGTGTGTGTGTGTGTGTGTGTGTGTGTGTAAAGGTGAATCGGGCTGGAACAAAATGTCTCTCTTATCAGCGTGGCACACCCTCTCTCTCGCTCTCTCTCTCTTTAGTACAGGAAGTTACATAATGAGCAAACAGCAGAAACTACTGAAATACCTGCTCACAGTCTGACTAAGAACCTTCTAACGAACTAACTAACTAACCTTTAACGAGTCCAGAGGCTCGTTAACTCACACGGACAACTAACCAACCCGTCAACCAACTAGTTAAGTTTTGCAGATCAGGTGAAGACATGGAAACAAAAAGAAGCCTTGTCCTGGAACTAAAAACCTAAAAGAGAACAATATGAGGGCCAGGGTGGAGCCCTGAATTCATTTAAATAATAATAATAATAATAATAATAATAATAATAATAATAATACATTTTATTTGTATAGCACTTTAAATGGTACTAAAAGCCACTTTACATGGTAAAGACAGAAGCAATAAAAGCAAAAACAAGGCAGAGAGATGACGGGAGATGAAGGGTTTTGTATGTAAAGAGGAGAATCTTGATTTAAGTTCTATTACAAGAAATGGTTGACAGTATGCGGGACGCTTTAAAGCCAAACCTGGTGACCCATGTGACCTCTAGCTGTAAGCGTGGGACGTATTAAAAAAGGGATTCTATTGACACACATAGTTGCACAATTTTATCTTCTGACGTCTGTTATACAAATGCAGGTCTGAAGCTGCAAATATGCTTCTTTAGAAATGCTTGTCGGACTGTGGAATGGCTTTTGGAAACGCCCTCTTTTTCACAGCTTGTCTTTCTGACGCCATATTAGGGTGGAGAGATCTGTGTCAATCCATATTACTGTCATTTTTCTGTTTATTACACAACTATGACTGTGACAGTACAATATCAATGTTTTCTAAATGACAAAAAATGGTCCATTACCATAAAAAAAAAAAAACAATACTACATCTCCAAATGTTCTATAGCAGCTGACTTTTTACTCCAGCTTCAAGTGTAGCCGTTTTTTAACAGCTAAAAAACACATCTAACTCGACACGGAGACTTTTGTTTACAATTTCTGGACCCTGTAAGTTCATCAGGTGTGATGTCATCCTTAAAAAGCATGTGGCTCTGATTTGTCCCCATCAATCAAACGCACACACACAATCAGTAAGGTCCAATCACACCTGCCTTAAGGTGAGACAGAAGTCAGGTATCTTCCCATCTGTCTCTCTCTCCCTCGGAGGCACAAACTGCTGTCCAACTTAAAACAGCTGTTCCTTCACACGATGACGACACCGCCGTCTCACAAAACACACATGTTTGACTTCCTACCCAACAATTTCCCGCCGAACAGAACAGAACGGTCGACGCCTGAGGCAGATCATCGCACTGATGTCAGCATGAAGAATATACTCCGTCCCAAACCAGCAGCCGGAGGGAGGACACATCATTTCATTTTGTTGAGTCATGATGTTTTGTAATAATAGGGCTCATATCATCACTCAACAAACTGTTGTCATAAAACCCGGCTAAATAAATAAATGACACGTCAAATAAAGCCTTAGGTCATTAATTCATTGGGACTTTCTTTTACATAAGAGATCCACACACATTAGCTTATGAACACTGAAGTATAAATAAATGGTGTATGATGGTACCGGTTTATAATTGACATGTTTTTATTTACTGTTTATACGAGTAAAACAGTTGTGAACAAAGCAAAATTTCTCACAAACATTCACTAATTGGTTGGATCAATAAAAACTGCAATAATTGTTGTTGTTTTTTGCCACATGAAGGCAGCAGCATCCCTTTTCATGTTGATGTGGTGAATTTGAAGCAGTTGCTTATTTACACATCCATTGCAACATAATTACACCTGATGAAGTCCAAAATACTCTCCCTACTAAAAAAAAAATATATATTTTTGAAAAAAAGTTGAATCTTTTTTTGTTAATAGATGTTAGCAACTTAGCTAAAACCATCCCATGTCTAACAAGAGGATTTCCAAAAGGTCAGAAAAAAATATTTCTTGATAGTTTAGATAGATAGTTAGACGGTGGAAAAAATAAATAGTCTTGAGGCTTGTAAACCAGCTGCTATAATCAAACTACAAAGGGCTCTGTATCTGCCAATATGGATCATCAATGGTCGGCAATTAGTATCGGCGTCAAAAACACATGTTCAGGGATCTCTAGTTATATTCGCTACTTTTTTCTTTTCTGCTGATCAGATTTGTGATCAAATACGAACTATGAGATTAATGATCCATTGCACCTCTAGTGTAAAGTGTTTTTTTATTGCATCTTTCAATAAAAATGAGCTATGGGAGCAGAGAGAGTGAACCCAAACAGTAACATTGAGTGGAGGATTCATGTGATAATCCTCTGTAAATTCACCACTAGGAGCGACCCTCAATATCTTCCTCAGATGATCAAAGTTATTAAACTGCACATCCATACATGTTATACCCTTGGACAGATTATTAAATACTAGTATTATTGCACTTTTTTTTCCATTTTTACAAATTCCCCCCTGGGATCAATAACGTATTCAGATTTATCTCAGAAATGCTTTTTACTTTAAATTACTACTGAAAACACTATATACTATAATAAGTGCATTCTTCTTTCCAAGCAGCAACTAGTTTACATTTATTTCCATTTAAAATGAAAACCTGCTACGGATCGGTCGGACTGGTTTGTGTTAAAAAAAAGTCACAAACCCCCCCAAAAACGTTAGGAACCACAGAGATATTGCAGATAATCTATCCATAAATGCAGACCTGATGTTCACTGTGACGGATTACACAACTGAAGCAAGTTTCAAGAGTCTACCATGTGACAGAAATAAATGAATAAAAACCAAAGTCTGTCTAGAAGAAAGGGGAAAAGAAAAGCACCAGGGTTTGAACAAAACATCACTGGTTCCATCCTTTGAGGTTTTATGCATCAATGACAGTTCTCACACAAAAGTGGACTAACGGTTCCATTGAGTTCCATTATGATGGATTCAAGGTCTGTTCAGTAAAAATGGGTATTGGAAGAAGGTCAATTATAATGTTATCATGATGTGTTCAAATGTAACCTTGTAAAATGTAGTTTTTGAAGAAACATTTGAATAAGGTAAGTTGTTTTGAAGGAGATGTTTTCACAACAATAGAATATAGATACGACTAAAGATTATAACAAAGTAAAAGGAATACATTTAGATTTTTTGACAGTTTACACTGACTTTGGGGCGGTTGAAATAATTTTTGGGAACGCTGTAACGAAGAAAAAAAAAAATCTGAAAAACAATGTAAAAGTCTGGTGGGGAAAGTGAATTTTAGATGAAATGTCCTTTAAAGTACAGGAGGTACCTGCAGTGGTAAACAGGATGTGGAGCTACCGTGTGTGTGTGTGTGTGTGTGTGTGTGTGTGTGTGTGTGTGTGTGTGTGTCAAACAGACTACACTCACACACATTCCTCAATGTTGAGATCATAACCCCGCCCATCTACCCCCAATTCACCACACACACACACATTTCAACACCCACCTCTGTTCCAAGGACCCGATGGATGATGACAAAGGATCAAAAGTCTCTCACACACACAATTTAAACTCAACCATAAACACACACACTCAAACTCAGCAGGTAGCCTTTTCAAACTGCTGTCAGGTCAGTTAACAAATCCTTCACTCAACACACACACACACACACACACACACACACACACACACACACACACACACACACACACACACACACACACACACACACACACACACACACACACACACACACACACACACACACACACACACACACACACACACACACACACACACACCAGGTGTATGACATCACTCCTTATGTTCTATTGTACATACGTTCTCTAAATACAAAGACAATGAACTTGAACTCAACACTACTATTCATCCATATGTTTTGATTAAATGTAATAAAATCTTCTCACTGCATCTAAATAGAAGTATTTGATATCTTAGTTACCCAACTTCACATTTAACTATATATTTAACTTCAAACTCAATTTAAGACGACTTTTTAAAGGTGTTTTATGTATATTTATGTATATATTGTCTGTTTTTAATTAGTACGATATGAACCTTCTCTTTGTGTCCTTAATAAAATAATAAAAAATATTATTACTCATAATCTTGTGTCACCTTTTCCAATCAAGATTTTTTTTTACCACTTAACAGTAAAATTCTGATCTTTAGTGTCTCTTTTCTGCTTTTCAAACTGGTAAAGCTTCATTTAGTAAACACAACATCTTTGTCCTTGGAGGCCCCCGATGTTAGATGTTAGCTTAGCTTAGCACAAAACGCGGGGGGAACAGCTAGCGGCGCTAAGTGGACTTCCCAAAACGAGGATCTTCTTTGAGTTCCTGCTGGTTTAAAAGCTTACACAGAAAACAATTGGTGTGTTGTTATTCTGTCCTGGTAACAGACCAATTGAACCGAGAAGTTCATATAATAATAATTTCATGTGGTTGCATTAACGCTATTGCATCATGATAATTATGGAGCATCAGCCGCTGTCAATTCCATTTCTGCCTCCAACGTCCGAAAAGTCAACTTGACAAGCAGGTATTTATCAGCTACGATGATGAAAGAGAATGAGCCGGTGCCATTTTGATTAAAACCAATGGAAGAAGCACTAAGATCTTTTATTTGAGTAAAAAGACTCATATCTCGATTTAAGAAACACTCTATTACAAGTAAAAGTCCTGCATTCAAAATCTAACTTAAAGTCTGTAAGTATACAAACAAGAAAATGCAGTAAAAGTACTTGTTGTGCAGCCAAATGGACTCTTTAGTTGTTGCTTTATTATATATTATAATATGAGATTATTAATATTGATGCAGTAACATGTGAGATGCAATTAAAAGTCAGGTTTGGCTGCAAAAGGGCTATTTTTTCTTATTTGTACTGCTGAGTAGTTCATTTTAGTGTTAAACATTGCATAGTATTGTATTTCATTTATTTATTATGAAAAAAGTGAAGTAAAAAGCACAATATTTCCTTCAAAACTTGAATTAAAATTGTACTCAAGTACAGTACTTCAGTAGAAGTACTTAGTTTCTATCCATCACTGATTATTACCATGCTTTACCAAAAAAAGGCTACTACCAAATCATGTGACCAAGTTACTCTGGAGCCCTGAATGGGGAAATACGTGATCATTTTTCAAAAGTTCACCACCCTTACTTTCATTGAGGCCGTGGCAGGAATCCCATCAACATTTCTATCTAAAACTAAAAGTCATGCAAGAACGTATGTTTCTAATAATTTGAGTGGACTGACCCTTTAGCCCTCTGGCGTGCGTCTAGGCTGTTATCAAATGATTGATCGCTTTGAAAAAAGGTCTTTCAAGGTCTAACATTTGAACCGTTTCCAGAGGAGTCAGCGGTCTTTCCCCCATCGCATCATGTCGGCACTCCCAAACTGTAGCACCCACTGATGACATCACCGCATGATGCATTGCTGTAATAACGGCTCCGCTTAATAAGAGTCACATGAGTCATGCACCAGCAGCTCAGAGGGGGCGATCCCACCGACAAAATAAAAAAGCCCCAGATTACAGATGGAGAGGCTAGAGGCTTTATATATCCTTTGATTTGGATAATGATGGACGAGCGAGATACAGAGTCTGTGTCTCTCTCTCTCTCTTTAATCTGGTCGTTGGTTGACTCAAACAGCTGCAGAAATGAAGAGAGAGAGAGAAAGATCAAACGACGGGAGAAACTTGCTCTCAGTTTTCATTCAGAAGGATTCAAAGAAGTGAATGAACCAAGAAAAAAACGAAACAAATGATGGAATCTGGAAAGCTCCCGCTGTTTGTTAAAGAGATGAATCTGTGGAGTCCGTTAACAAGGTTCTGGGGTCAGCCAGGAGAGACTTGGCAGAGGAACTCGGGCCAAACTTGTGCAATCAATTCTGAATTTAACATTTTGCTACCGCATTTTGGACTCAAGCAGGACCAAATGAAACCGCCATAGTCCAACAAGACAAAATAAAAGCAAAAGGGCAACAAAGACCTCACTTTAGACTTTACGTTTTAAAAAGATACCCATCGAGCAAACCTCTGCAGACGGAGGAAAAAAGCTAACTACGAGCATGCACAAAGGCGTTTATGCAGGTTATGCTCTGTTGCATTATTCTCCAAAAAGCCAGAGGGCGTACAAACTAAATGTACTGTGAAGAAGCAGGAGTGAAACCAGCAAAGACGCCATAAACCAAACTCCACAATGCCGAGGAGGGATTGTAAATATCTGCCAACTCACATCTCGTAATAATGGACTACTTTATTGCCGTTTTACAAGCCCTGTAGAGAAAGAAGTCAAGTATTAAACTCATCATAACGACACTAAGGCTGAATATCCTGTTAACTATTTGATTCAGTTGCAAAATATGAATGCAAATATAGATTTTTAAGACCTCCGGTTTCAAAAGCATTTTAAAAATAAATGCTCCGTAAAATCCTCACATATTTTCTAGCTTTTTTTATCAGTGAACTTTTTGTGTCAGTCACATCTGAAAAGTTCAGATGGCGCAATTCAGAGGTGCACGACCAGGTGCTAATGCTCCATGTGCATGCTAAACTAAGCTTAATCTTGTGTCTTAAAGAGTTGTAACATTTATTCACCAACAAATCAACGCTGCAGAAACTGCACTGCTGCATTCACACACTCTCTCCCAAGCGGACACTAGCTAACGTTAGCTTTACCCCGGGTTTGCAATACTGCAGAAACCCTGAAAGTGTAGCCTTTACCAGTAGACACATAGCTGATAACCTCCCAGCTGAAAGTGGTGGAAACTTCCTGGGAAAGTGGCGCATGAGTCTACGACAATACACGCAAAATCGCGGCTGATAACTCTTCCCGTTTTCCCAGGCTCATCGATTTTTATGCCCAAGCTGCTTGTGAATTGGTTATCATTAGGGTGGGAGGCTTGTTAGCCATTTCAACCACAGCACCCTGCATGCAAGACACTTATCCTGTTGGTTAACGGTTAATAATTGGTTAACGAGGGTCGACTATTAATAAAAATATACTAATTTGCATCCATACTTTGTGGCTGTGATTTTTTCCCCATGTCATCATTATTCATATCTATACAACCAATGTGTTTATGATTAAATTGTTTAATAGAGCACAACGTTCTTCATAGATTAAGCCTCTACTTGTGCTCTCAAAGTGCAACCGATGCATTTAACTTTAAAATATAGGATAAAAAATGTCCTTTCTAAGTGCACGATGTTTCCAAAGTCAATGAGTAACCGAAGAAATCGTGATATTAAAATAACAATACCCTACAGAATAGACAATCCAAATGACCAAAGTGATACATAGAATGTAAACGTATATGAGGATAATAGAGTTATGACCACATGTAGCACTATGGAGAGCAGTGTTTTTACAGCTGGTTCCCTGTTTTGTTAGTGCACATGCTGCTCAAGTCCGACGTTGCATTTGCATTCGACGTGGGTGTTTGCCGCAGCACTTATATCTGAAACAATAGCGGACCTAAAATTAAGCCTTGTGGCACACCGCAGGTAAGAGCGTTCCCAAGAGCAACAGATTGTGTCATGGTGGAGGATTTGAACCGGAGTAGGGCGCCATCTGAGATACTTCTCAAGAGCATTTAGTATATAGATATTCTCGTCCACTGTTTCGAACGGTTTAATAGAATTAGAACGGAGCATTACTTGCAACCGGTAAAAAGAAATAATGAACCAGTTGGAAGACATTTGAGCTAAAATAAGTTTGATACAAACAGCAGAAGAAACTTGAAAACATGAGAACCACAAGAGAACCACAAGAGAACCGAGTAACCAGCACAGTGCTGCCCTATCATTAACACACATTGACACACACACACCCACACTGACACACACACACACACACATCTGGCATTACGTCTGAATGCATAAACAGGACACACACTGACAAACACTCTGCTGCGTTTAGCCTTGTGTGACCTCACCCTGCTGGTTCCCAGGTTATGATGTCATCAGAACCAGAAACATGGCCATGTGGTGAGGAAGAGGAAGACGAAGAAGAGAGAGGTGGAGGAGGATAATGACGGAGGAAACGATAATAAATAACATGAGGGGGAAAAGGAGAAGAATAGACAAAAAACTAAATATTATCTGAAGAGAAATCAACTCAGCTGTGATGATTTTGCAGCATGCCTTTGTTTGATGTTACAGTAAACTGAATATATTTAGTTTTTGAACCGTTGGTCAGAGAAAACAAGACGATGGGTGATGCCAACTTGTATTTTATTATATTTGACCTTTACAGAGCAGATGATAAATTAATGAAACTAAGAAAATAATCTATAAAGACAAAAAGTTGTTTTACAGTCGGAAATTGGTAAAAATTGACATTTTTTTCTGCAAAATATTTATATGAATCCTAATTTTACATTTTGAAGTGAATTGCCTCAATCTGGTGCACGGAGAAAATTTGCCCGTCGACAGAGCGTCTGTCCCTGACCCACCAAGTTGAATCCCCCCAAGATGGGTTGTTCCCCCTTTAAATTTTTCACCCTTTGTGTACATTAATGTGTTTATTAAAAAGAAAAACTGAAATATCACATGGGTCATTGTCTTGTTGAGCTAAAAATTCTTTCCTTGCAGATCTCTACAGTTCTGTCAGGTTGATGGTGAACTTGGTGGACAGCCATTTTCTAGAGAGGTGTAAACATATATATGCGGTTCTTAATTAAACTATGGCAGGCCAACCGATACTGTAGGTAACTAATGGTAAACACTTTATTAGTCATGGAACTAGAGAACCGTGCAAGTTTTCCTTTTGTGTCAAGCAGCAAAAAAGTTGTAGCAGGACGTGTTTGAGATAATTACGTTTGCACATGGCAACGATATATATTTTGCAGCCATCGTCTTAGTGCTTTTTACCCAATGACAATAAAGTTTAATCAAATCTTATCTGAACTAAACCAAGAACTATGGGATTAAAGAATGAATAAACAAGATTACAAACTGGACCAGACATTTAGTGCATGGATGAAATGGACAGATTCTGTAAATTTTGAGGTTAAAAAAAAAACTAGAAACAGGAGTAGAGCAGAAAATAGAACAGAAAAGAAGAAAGAGAGAAGAGAAGAAGTGGAACCAGAGTGAGTAAGAGGAGCTTGAGATGTTTGTAGGCGAGCCAGGCTGCAGGAGGTTCACCACAGTAATTATCACCAAACAATCCACCACAACCACACACACAGTCTATCACCAGTGTGTGTGTGTGTGTGTGTGTGTGTGTGTGTGTGTGTGTGTGTGTGTGTGTGTGTGTGTGTGTGTGTGTGTGTGTGCGTGTGCGTGTGCGTATGGTTTTGTTAAATTTAGAAGTTTGGGGTTTCGTCTTTCAGTCATCTGATCATCATCATTAACCAAATATTTAGTGAACAGAGACTATCCGTAACTCTGCGTCATGTCTGCTGCATCTCCATCCAGACAACAGAGGTGTGTGTGTGTGTGTGTGTGTGTGTGCGTGTGCATGTGTGTGTGTGTGGGATCAAATACGGTTCAGCACCAGAAGACAAACACCATTGCCACCATGACAACAACAAATCAGCTCCATAAAGACGTGAGCGTCTGCTGTGAGAAAACAGGACGGCTCTGGTGTTGGCGAGGAAACAAAGGGAGGTCTGTGCGAGCGTGTTTGTGTGCTTGATGTTTTAAACAAATTACCATTTACATCCATTGTTTTTGGTTGAGCATCAGATGTCTCATCCCCTCAGAAACCAAAACCACCCCTACGCTTCACTGTTATTTTGGTGAGCTGACCCTTGCATCACAGATACTTAATGTTTTAAACTGAAACTGATGTAATATTAATGTGTGGTTGCTTCTAAAAACAGTGGTTATTATAAATCCTGAGAGTTGCAATTTCTACGAATGAAGAAAACAATATATGTTCCTAGTTCCTGACCGTTTTGTTTTCTATTGTTGGCTTTTTTCTAACAAGAAATACTGGCTGCGAGTGATAATCAGGCGATTGACATCACTCTTACATCTATCCATTAAATACAAGGTTACAGCCTGCAGCTAGGTAGCTTAGCACAAATACTGGAAACGGGGGGAAACAGCTAGCCTGGCTCTGTCTGACTTAACAAAATCCACCGAGCGGCTTCTCTAAAACTCAACAATGAACAAGATACATTTCATTTGTTTAATCTGCACAAAAGCGCCATTTTAAAAGGCCTTGATGTATGCGCAAATATTGGTAGTTGCCAGGCAGCCAACTGAGACTCCAGGAAGTTATTAGTTACCTTTAAAACGGTTAAACTTAATTGAATCCGTATAAAAACCAAAGAAAACATAACATGTAAATGAGTGAGATTTAGAGCTGCTGGTAGTTGGATTTTGTTACCGTTTATAGGACCCACGCTAGCCGTTTCTACCCGTTTCTAGTCTTTGTGCTAAGCTAAGCTAACTTAATATTTCATTTTCAGATAGGAGTGATAAATAAATATAGGTAGCAAACGGGCCACTTGCTAAAGTCAAAGCGAGTCCCTTTTAACCAGCGTGTTCATCACTTTGATCGTGAATATATAGATAGTAGATATCAGACTACTTGTAATCAAACCTTTAAATGCTTCTCAAGTAAACTCCAGTGTCATTTGTTCCTTTAAGCTTCACATTGGAAAAAATAAAAAAACAGCACAAAGCTGCTACATTTAGACCTGGAACCAACAAAGAAGCTTTCTCTGTAGAGTGGAGGTGACTGTGTGTGAAAGTCTATATCCCAGCCTATCTCATGTTACCTTTTACTTCACGACACAGAGGCCCAGTGTGTTATGTCACACACACACACACACAGACAGACACACACACTACAGCCTCCCAGCGTGGGAGGAGAGCTGATAAACACCACAAACAAAGTTCTGTGTGTACTTAAAACATCTTCAAGGTCACCATCAGGCGTTTTAATCTCGTCTGTGGAACGCTGAGCTGCAGGTTTTGGACACTTTGTTGTCAAAGTAGGAAACTTTATGATTTGTAAGTGAGACAAATGTCCGTCAGAAGCTGATTGGCTCACGAATGTGGTGCATTTGGTGTGTTTTCGGCCGCTTTTTAAACCCTCAGACTGAACTCTACTTTATGGTTTAGTCTCACCTGGATGAGGCTTTTGGCAGACTCTCTACATGTCTTACCTCAGTACGTCATTTATTGTTGTTGTCAGGACACGTTGGGGCAACAATGTGCATGTCAGCGGTATTACAAATGTTACAGCTGACTAAACTTTCCTGTGATGGTAGCTACGAAGGAAGTCCGGCCTATTTCCAGGCACCTAGAGTCTAAATCCCTGTGTCACATGACTCACTTTTGGAGCACTTCAAGTTTGTGGACGGGCATGAAACTAATTATCACAACAAAAAACTATAAATAAAATCCAGTCCATTGTTTCCATGTTTAGTATCACTGAGAAGTTTGAAATTGGGAACACAGAATGATGAGAAACATTCGTGATCTTTTCCTTCAATTTACAGGATCTCTTTGATAGTCTGGTTGAATGTTTGGGATTCTGCAGTAAACTAAATAATTGGTGTTTTCTTCACTGACGCTCTTGCAGAGAGTTTGGACTCGAGCTCCGTTTCTTTCAGAGTGAAACTGGAACCTGAAAGCAGTTTTACTCTTCAAACCCAAATCTTGTTTTTTGTTCCAACACCACAAGTCACGCTCCTTTAATCCCACGGAATCAAAACATCCGAAACAACTCATCCAGACCTCTTTATCAAGTCATACGTTTTCTAGTTTTGACCTTATTACGAGGCGCCGAGAGACATGATCCGTCTGTGATTATTGATCTGGTTACAATTATTATCGCGGTTGTAAACATTGATCATCTCGACAGAAGCAGTAAACGAGGAGCTGCTGAAGCTGAGAATCTGGACACATAATCCACTTCTTCCTCCTCTACCTCATCTTCCTCTTGGACGCACAATTCACTTCGACATCTTCTTCTCCTTTCTCCTCCTCCTCTTCTTCCTCCTTTTCCTCTTCTAATTCTCCTCTTCTTCTAATTCTCCTTCTTCCTTCTTTGTCCTCATCTTCTTCCTCCTTTTCCTCTTCTAATTCTCCTCTTCCTCCTATTTTTCCTCCTTTTCTTTTCCTCTTCCTCCTATTTTTCCTCCTTTTCTTTTTCTTCCTCCTCTTCTTCTCCTCCTCTTCTTCTTCTTCTTCTTCTTCTTCCTCCTATTCCTCTTCTTCCTCCTCTTCCTTCTCCTCTTATTCTCTTATAAAAACAATAATGAGAGCAAAAGCCGGAGCCATAAATACGACAGCAGCTCTGATGGGTTTTTTTTTTACTCCTGGAGGACTTAAACCAAAGAGCTGAAACAGACGAAAGAAAAGACAGACGGAACAAAACAAACATGAAGAAAAGCGGTTTACTGAAAGAGTAAAAGGAGCCGAGAGGTTTCTGAGTGAGCGAGAACACGGCCAACTCAAACACTGCTGCCTCCTCACTCCTGACTTATAGACTCACGGAGACCTTTCTGTGTTGGAGAACATTCGTCTCTTTACGGCTCCGGTTTCCAACGGAAATGAAAACGATTCATGAACTTCACGGCGGTTTCACACTCGTCTCTTCAATGTTATTGTTTTGTTTAAGTTTTTTGGTCGACTGGGACTGACAGAGTGTTTGAGCGTCCATACTCAGAGTTAAACAGTTGATTGATCACAATCAGGTCCACGCAGAATTGGTATTCAGGGGAAAAGCTCTTTTTGGTTTTGAGGGATGGGCATTTCTAGCCAAAATACTAATCATCAATCACTATTTGATCAATGCTTGAAGAAAAGCAATGTGCAGAGTCGACCCATGTTTAAATCGAACTCGATAAATGAAGGGTTTATTTGGACCAAATTGTTGGAGCATTGTAAGACGATGGTTTTGTTGAGTTTGATCTTGTTTCTGTAGAGTTTTGACAAAGTGTGTTTTGCAAAATTTACAAATTTCTAATGTTTTCCTTGTGAGTTAAGAACTGCATTTGTTCTCTGAAGTCTTACAACAGAGATACAGGTCAAAACATTTCCAATCTCTCCAACACTAATCAACCAAACTCCTCTCTGACCTGGATGTTCGTCATTTAGTCTCATTGGTTGTTATGTGAAGTGTTCAAGTCCTTATAGACTTATTTCTCTTGCATCTCCACACCTAAACAATTTATTTTTGACCTGCCATTTATTCTCTTTTTGGAACGATTTTTACCAAAAAACTGAACAGAAATGGAAAACTTTTGAGGTCTAGAGATTCAGGATCTGAAGACTCAGATCTGTACCGTGACGACATGAACGAGACGCCAACACCACACACGAAAACATGTGGTCAACAAAACTGAAAGCCCTGAAGAAACAATACACCAAAGTCTGTGACCACAGAAAAGATCACAGAGGAGAGGGAACGAAACGAATGGCTGCATTTATGAGGCCTGAAATGCAATTTCTTTGGGAGAGTCTCTCAAATGTTCTCGAAGGAAAAAAGGTCATTGGTCACATCTTCTAAATTTCCAAAAAGTGAAACACTGATACTGGTAGTTCTCAAACTTTAACTTAAGTCTGACAGAAAATACATTTTTTATGACTGGGAGCTTTGAGATGCTGATACTGGTAATTTTAAAAGGGGGAAAACCACGCATATTCACTGTACAGACTGTTTTTGTTATCATCGAGCATGAAACATTTGAAACATGCAAACCAGAACATGAATATGACAAAGCACTCAACAACAAGACATCATGAATCAACAGATACAATTCAATAGACAGCAACACAATAGAATAAACATAAAAACAACAATGAACAATCACTCTTCAGCTGACATATCCTTTTCTCAGCACAGAAAACCAAGAAAAATATACAACGATGTTCACATTGTGAGGGAAAGAGTGAGAAGATCCAAGATGGAAGATAAAAACCAAGTCAGCGACACAAAAATGAAAACAGAAACCTTACACACACGCACACACACACACACACACACACACGCTGCTGGACTGAAACCACACATCTATAAGCCGTCATAGTTCAAGAAACCTTAGACTGTTGACACACAGCAGCACCATGGCAACGGAGAGGCCGAGAGAGAAGGAGAGAGAGTGTGAGCAGTGAGTTAATATGTCACAGAGAGAGAGATTGAAAAGGCAGCCATTACTACTACGAAAAACATCATTGCATCACAGTCTGGTCCCCAAACGTTAAGACTGCAACATATGAATATTAACATGAAATGATTAGTTATAATAAATAATTGAAAGCTTAGTCTTTCAAATGTAGGAGCGGTGCTTTGCTATCCACCTCGTTCACTGGCCTCATGTGTTTGCTAGGACGTCTTGTTAGACGTTAGTAGCTGTTTAGCGATTCTGGCTTGAAAGGACCCAGCTTGTGTGAAACTTTTTGTGGGAGTTTGTAGATGTTTTTTATGAGAGTATGTGTTCATGTGTTTGGAAAGTAATCTTGTATCTCTACAAATGTGGGAAGGTTGCATTTGCAGTTTTGTGAGACATGTTTGTATGCTAATTTGAATTCAGTGTGTTCATTTTCTTTAGATTGAGGTTCAAGTAATGAAGTCATAAATTAAGTTGAATGTTTGTCATTTTGATCATCTTAAAGTTACTATGAGGAACTTTCTTTTTGTGTTGATTTTGGCGGTCCCTGTGGTCAAAAGTGGTATTGTTTCCGAGCACCAGAGTCCCTTTAGAAAACCCCTCATTTTACAGCAGCAGGGTCCGACAGTCGGCTTAACAAGTAACGACAACGAAAGCTGCAATGAGTTACATTATGATGCGTTCAAGCTCTATTTATTAAAAACAAGCATTGGGCCAAGGAGTATTATAACGTTATCATGACGTGTTCAAATCTAAATCACATAAAATGTAGTTTTCTGCAAGAAATTTGAATGAATACAGCTGTTTGAATTAAACGGTTGTCAATCTAGATTAGAAAGATGTCAGTGAGTTGTATACTTCCTTTATGGCTGTTTTACATTTAAATGATGGCACACGGATGAGTTGCGGTCAGTGTGTGTGTGTATTAAAGAGGAACTAAGCTAAGAATCAATGCACTTTGATGCATATCGTTTCATCTCAGCTGTCGAATTCTGTGAAATTGACACCACATTGCAGTAAATAAATATATAATTCCTGTTTTGTTGCTTTTTAAAGTATTTTTTCCTCTTCAGTTACACAGATATTGTGATATATCTTAGATTATTGTCTTCCAATGTATCTCGTATCACAGAATTGCTGTGTCGTGGTACAATATTATCATGGGCAATGTTTTGTGATAGTAATTCCCACCTCTAGTTCAATGGAAGGTCAAAAAAAAGAGTTTTTAGAGCAACAAAAAGCTAAAAAATAAATAAATCTTCTAATGAGTTGGACACCGGCTGAATCAGTGCTGCATATTAAAAGGTAACTGATACGTTTATACGTGAGCGACTGTCTTCCAGGTTAAAAAAAACACAGACTGGAGCTTCAGAGAAAAATCTCTCCGAAAACACAAGTCACTCCACATGGTGATCTAATGTGGCTCTTCAAAAGCACAGCCTGAAGGCACAGCAGGTTAACTGTGTGTGTGTGCGTGTGCATGTGTGTATGTGTACATGTGTGCGGTCACACAGTCACAACTGAAAGCTACAGATCCCGTCTGGCCTGTTCTCAGAGTTTTCACCTGGTTCCTCTAACACACATAGATGTGCGAATGACAACAGCTTTTACATTTGGAAAAAATAACTATTTTAAAACATCTCTAAAATAAAAACGGTTAAATTTGGTTTCTGGAAATCTCCCAGCCAGTTAGCATGTTTTATTGGACGGCATTAAGCATCACGGCCCAATAAAAGGCGATGTACTTAGTTTGTGGTATTTCCGATCTTTGTTGGTGTATTTTTTACCACAAATCTGCCTCTTTTAGCTCCGAGGTTTAGTTTTCCAGCACATTTATGGTATGTTTCAGTCTCAGCACTAATCAGCATTGTTTCAACAAACTCTCAGAGATCTCTATAAACGCCGGGCAAATAAAGCCGACTACTCAATAAAGTTTACGTTATTATATATATTTTTTATTATAATAAAATACTTTTGTTTGACAAGTTGCAATTCCCTCTTAATGTACATTTTACAACCACTAGCCTCCGTTTCAGAACAATGCGAACTTGATGTAAAGACGTATTTTAAATACATATGTTTTATAAATAAAGTTTTTATAACAAACGTACTTGCTTAAAAGCAAGAAAACTTACAATGACAAAAAAAACTTCTGGAAAAAAACTTTAATATTGGAATAACTTGACTGAAATGGATGGAAATTTTAGATGCAATTGAAATGAATAAAGCTAAAGAACATAGACCCAATTATTTCCAATTATTCCTCTGTGGTAGTTCCCACTGCAGTAGGTGTCTCCTTGTTACCATGACAACACACGCACATACACAGACTCACAAGGTGAAAACAAAACTGGCGTCGCTGTCGGGGCTTAAATGAGATCTAATCACTGATCATTACCAAATATTTGATCAGACAGGAAAAAGGTGTGGTTTATTACAGACTGGTTGGGTTAAAACGCAAAATAATCAACTACATGTTTAGTAGTATGTGGAAGGACAACTAATAAAAAATAAGCAATAATTCAGATTAATGTATATGATGAAATAGTGGCATTAAAATAACTACTTTTGCTTTTTCTTTGTCTTTCAACGCACTGTAAACTCTGTTTTAAAAAGTTTTATGAAGTTAATAGTATAACAAATTCAATTCTTGATATCAAAGTTTTATTTGTTTATTTTGTGTTTATATTATAAATGAATTAATAATATAAGTGATTTGCTCCGATTGTCATTTCAGTAATGGTTAACACACAAAGGGGCGGAAATCCATCTTCCACTTCAGTGATGACGCAACACACCTGTCTGCACAAGCGGAGGGCCAACACCCTTTTTACACAACACACACATACACAAGCACACACACATACACAAGCACACACACATACACAAGCACACACACATACACAAGCACACACACATACACAAGCACACACCTCGCTCAATGTCCACAGAGGAAGGTAAAACACACTCAAGGTTTTGCAATCTCAGAGCTATAAAGTCTGTCATCTGATCCTCCAAGAGAAGCTGCAGGGCACCGCTGACTCACCACACACACACACACGCACACGCACACACACACACACACACACACACACACACACACCACACACGCACACACACACACACAAAGTCATTGGTCATTCAATTCATCCAGAGATGATTTTCACTTCAGCTTCTACTGGTTGTTATTCACTCTACATTTAAGTTACTATACATTTTATTTTATTTTTTCCACCTAAAACTTAAACTAAAAAACGTCTGAGATGCATTAAAGCACCATTTCAGGTTTTTAGTCATTTGAATATCGACTCATGTGACAAAATATTTCAGGGTGAAGCTACATGTGTTAGAGGAAATCAAAGAAATCGGGAAACTGATTCTTCTCCTACAAGAAAAAATGGACGCCAGGACACTGCAACGTCACTGAGGCCGACAGAAGTCAAACTTAAAAACAAACATGTTTTTATATTATAAAAAAAGCAAAAAGCGTCTTATGGTCGATCATCCACAGCTGCATTCACATCAGGAACAATCTTGAAGCGGGTGGAGTCAAACACACAAGCACACAAACCCAATGTGAGCTTTGGCAGCCTGAAGAGCTAACAGCTCCAGATTAAAACTCTCAGATTATTCAGTCATAAAGTCACTGATCAGATTTCTAACTTGAATTTCTGGTCGTCTTTAACAGCTCAAAACACACTAACTGATCATAAACACGTCATTTTATCAGATTCTTCTGAAGCAGATTTTGAGCTGATGACATGTTTCATAAAATGTAATTTGACTTCTGTTTGGGGTTCCAGTGTCGAAACAATTGATTTTAATCTTCTCTATATCCATGTTTGGTGGAGACAGTACTATTTATGCAGCACAACCTTCTCTAATGAGTTTATAAAGAGGTCTAACATCAGTAAGGAGTGGGTATGATAAGAAAATTAATACATATTGGTTACTACTTACATTGATTCATCAGTTTGAGGAAAAATAAGGTTTATCGCTTAAATAGTTTTAGATATTTCTTTTTCACAAAGTCTGAAGAAAGGAAAATATTTTAAAAAGTTACAAAGAATGATCCCCAAATAACTCAGAGGGCCGACAATGAGGAAGTAAAGCCGATGTTAACAAAACACCGGGGTCAAACGTTGAGGACGACAACCCGTCGTGCAAATCTCCCAGCAGACAGTGAAAGCAGCGCAGCGTGGTAGGAACAGCAGGAGAGACAAAGAGAGATGAAAACAATGTGCAAAACTGCTCTATGAATTAAAATAAAAAACGTTATGAAACGTGTGGAAAGATATTCTGCTTCAGTGTGTGGAACAAAACAAAAAGCCAGGGGCCTCACTGAGGGGCCCCTCACCGCAGCTAACCATTAACACACACACACAGACACACATGCACACACACACACACAGACAGAGACAGACAGACAGAGATAACTGAAGGAGACGTTGACTTATATGACTTGTCTTACTGCAAACATCTCCTTCCCACACTTTCTCTCTCTCTCTCTAGTTGTCTCTCTCTCTCTCTCTCTTCCCGTCATGGAGGTGAGGCATCTGACAAACTAACGTTACCTGTGTAACCAAACTGGACTCCCAGATTTGCAGATTCTCTCTTTTTTTACTTTAGAAAAGTACCAAAGTCTCTCATTAAAGAGTCAACGATAAACACTGAACTCCTCTGACATGATAAATACAGTTTAACCAGGATATCACATGCATTTCTGCAGGTATTAAACTAAAGAAGAGCCTTCAGAAACTAGTGTGTGTGCTAAAAAAAAAAAGTCCTAACAAGCATTCTGCGTGACAGGAAGTCAAAGAGATCGATGGGCCTCTGGTTTAACCAGAGAAATTGCGTGACAATCAACAGCAGTGTTCAATTTCCAAAAGCAAAGACAGTCGTCATCACTTCCATCCACATTCCACTTTACTTCTGAAAACTTATTCTGTCATTTCATTTGTCACAACCGACCAGGAACTTCACAGTTTCTGTGCAAAATACTTTTTAGACCAGACGATATTTCTTTTCAAATCTCACAGCTGTGTAAAGTCAACAGTCAACAGCAGCAGAGAAAACAAAACATCACCGCAGGAGAGAAAATATAGACATTTTCTGGACGAAACATGAGGAAAAAGTATTTAAAAAGTGAGTTATTCACAACGTACACGGGTTGTTTTCTTGAGATAATCAACATGTATACATTTGTTTCCCCATGTGCCTCTGACTGCTTCTTATTTTTGCTTTAATGTTATTAAATTTAGCCTTGAAAGCATTTTTTTCTTACATTGACTATTGTATTTTTGTCTATAAAGATAAATTGACACCTCATTATCAGATCAGCTGATCTTGGGTCATCCTAGATGGAAACTGACAGTCAAACTACTAAAAACAAGCAACAATATATCAGTTGTTTGTTTTAAATAAGGTTAATTATTCGCTCAAAACAAATCTAAAAACAATGAACAATGTTTTTTCTGGATATAGTTATTGGTATTACAAGTATTCAGCGAAATAACAGATTATCAGTCAGTATTATGCAGCCTGGGTGGAAGCCAAACATCCTTCATTAAAATCAGATGAGTGGTAATTATGTTGTGGTGAAGCATTTTCATCAGCGAGCCCTCAGCTGTCTCATTAACACAGGTGTGTCCATTCTCTCATTAAAGCTCTCCCTCTGTGCTGGAGACTCTGCACACACACAACATGCCAAACTCTGTGAAGAAATCTCAGTTTAACGTTTGCTGCTGAGGCATGATGCATGTAGTAAGTCATCTACTGTGGGACGTGAACTAAAGATGTTAGAGGTTTGGTTCTAGGTGCAGCGTTTAGTGAGAAAATGTGATTTTCAATAAAAAATATTGGCTTAATTGTGGGTTTTGTGTATGCCGATTTGAAGATTAGTTTCTTAAGATTCTATGAATATCAAAAAAATAAAGTTTACGATAATATAATGTTGCGGATAAGCAAAGTGACATTAAACTGCAGGATTCTTTAACACAGTCTGGCAAGCGCTGCATGTACTCTAAGAACAGGACTGAAACTGACTAAAATGTGAATTCATGCCATTTATAACTTAAATAGATAATATAGTTTCTTCTACCACGCGAGGACCTTACTTAAGATTGTTTTTGGTGAACATTATGATCAGGAAATGCAGGAAAGCTGGGGAAAGTTGCACCCAAGTGAAAGGACAAAGGTAGGGGTGACTACAGGTTGAACTTTGGTCTCAACATTATGAAACACAAGCAGAGGAATCCAGAAAGTGTCCTCCTGAGACACTCTTTCCTTTGAGATCACATCACACGCTCAATATCTCTCACTTCCATTAAACAGACTTGTTAAAGTGGCTTTAATTCCCTCTTCATTCTCACCAGTCTAAACGCAGCCAGGTGGCGTGAAACACAAAACCAGAGACTGTACAAGGACTGTGTGTTGCTTTGTGTTTTACACATATGCCGAATTAAAGAGTAAGAACAGATGATTCTAGAAATATAATTTACAATAGTATAATGTATATATTCATGTAGGAAAAGGAGTTACACTTTATTAATGGAGAAAATTCTGTTTTTGTGCACAAAAAACTTGGGAAAAATGTGGGAAAAACTTTCCTGGGATAAGTTATGTCATAAACACAAACACCCCCAACATGTTTAGACTCTCCACTAATAAGAAAACTAATCATAAGGCTGAAGAACTGCTGTTTCTTGGAGCTTGGAGACGAATGAATGGAGCAAACTCACCAATGGAGACCAGCTTGATGTTCTCCTTCTCCAGGAACTCCAGAGCCACAGACACGTTCTCCAGCTTCATCTGCCTGAAGTTGGGCCTCGGGTGGTACTTTCTGAACATCTTCTTGTGGCTGAGGACCTCCAGCAGAGCGATGAGCCTCAGTCCATCTCCAAGGTCCAGCTGGAGGTCAGCGATGCGCTTATTTACACACTTGAGGTGCTCATTGATCCAGCGTGTAAAGGTGTTCTGCTGGATCTTCTTCCATGGTGCATCCTCTGCCAGGTCCTTCTCAGTCACAGGCATCTTCAGAGGGCTTTCACTCAGTGTTTTCCTTCTTCTGACTTGTACTTTGGAGCTGTGACATGCAGTGTGGCCGTGCAAGCTTGTCTGGTGTTTCCTCGAAGGAGCCTGGAGTTGGATTGAAGTGTTTTCTCCAAAAGCAGAAACTGATACAATGTAGCTCCTGGTGGTGGTGTGTTCATGAGCTGCTTTCAAAGCTCGGATTTCTTCCTCTTCTTCTTGGAGGTTTTGTGGGAAGTTTGGGTCCTTGATGTTGCATTACTGCCTCCTTCTGGATTCAAACTTCCTCAACTTTCATTTCTAAAGTTGTTAAATTATTCCTGTTGATCCCTATATTATAAATACTTTTACTCAACTACTGTATGCACTTTACATTTGAGGTACTTTGAGTATTTTTTATTTTCTGCTACTTTACATGTACTTTATTACGTTTCACACCTTATTGCCTGAATTTATTTACAATTATATACAAAAAAAAGTTATTTGTGTTTTTTTCTGTCATGCAGATGCTAATTAAGTGTAGATTGTTCATTTCAATATAGCACATACAATAGATATCATTTTTGGAGTTAGGCAAATTAGCGACATTAGGCATAATTGGGCATAATAGTAATTAAACAAATTCGGAAGCGGTTTGAAGCGAATTTGCGACAATAGTCTACAAGAGGCAAATATTCAACTTTTTACTCCACTACATTTATTTGATAAGTTGCGTTGTATGTTCTAAATGAATTATGCAAAAACATAATAACTAATTTATTATTTAAACATAAATAATTATGTTTTTATTGAATAAAAATAAACTTTATTGACCCAGCAGTATGTAAATTAATCATAATTATCCCCACATGTACCAGCTGTGACATTAAAGTGATGTTTACCTGAATGCATCAATAATAATAATCCAATAATATATATGATTCTCTAAAGGGAAATTCTGCAAATGAGTACTTTAACTTTTGTGGTTTTCTACACCATGATATTGCTACTTTTACTTACTGCAAGTACAAGATCAGAGTATTTCTTCCACTGTACTTCTCCTCCACTAAATATCAGAGGATAATATTACTTCACTAGATTCTTGCAGTTAAAACATATGCAGATCTTTTAATATACAAAATGCATCTTGTTGCTCTGACGTCTCCTTTAAAAAACACTACTGCGACTGTCAGAATGGATTATTGATCAGGTCGGTTTGTTGTTTTTTTCATCTTTAATCAATACTAATCAATAAACTTTGATCTGATCACATTCATATTTTCCAACTTTCGAACAAACAGAGATTGAGCTTCGTTTGCAGTCTTTAATCTGCTGTTCAGACAGAACGACCCAACCCTCCATGACAAGCCTCAACACACACACACACACACACACACACACACACACACACACACACACACACACACACACACACACACACACACACACACACACACACACACACACACACACACACACCTGTGTTTAGACAGGGGAAAGTCACACCATGATTCCTTCAACACTCACACTGTAATAAATCAATAAAAACATGCTGCAGAAAGAATCTGTGACGTCTGTGGACTCGTCTGTGTGTTTCAGACTTCAGTGGCTTCTGTTCTTTCTTGTTCTTCCATGAATCATAGTTTAATGTTTGCTGAATGTTTGTGATTCATCCGTCTGTATCACTTCCTCACCGCTCAGGGTAAAAAAACTGTAAAGAGAAATACTAACGTCATGCCTTCTTAAACAGATTTCAGGCTTGATTTCCGTTTTCTGAAATAAGACTCTTTTGTCCTGACAGTAAAATAATACATTTTATTACGTGCAATAAAATCAATTGTAACCTGTTTGACAAAGTGCAACACAAACAAACAATAATAGCTGATTATTATCAAGCTGTGATCTTTATTTGGGTAAAGGAATCTATTGAGGATGAATCTTGTGAAACAGGATGAAATATGATTAAAAAAATAAAAAGGCAAATACTTAAAAACATAAGTATGTAAAAAAACAAAGAAGCATCTAAATCAAGACACAAAACTTTTAGTCATTTAATTTAAATTTAATTTAATCACATCAAAACTTCGAGGCACTCAGTCAAAAGAGTGACTTTAAAACATTTTATCTATTTGTAAAAAAATAAGTATTTTTTTCTACTTTTAAAGACTAAATTTCAAGATGATGAAAATTATAACATTTACAATCTTTTTTTTTACATAAGTTGACTTAGTGCCATATTTAGTGCTTTTATTTTTCTCATTACAAATATTTATTCTTCTCTTTTTTTTAGAAAACAGGCTCCTATTTCTCTGAGATTTAATTCAAGCGTTAAATTCAGTCTACTGGGTACATTTGAGGGTTAGGGTTATGACATGCTGAAGTTTTTATCTTCGCTGTCAAATAACATTCAAATTTATGAACAAAAACTGATCACAAAAGAGGAACAATTACTAATTTATTTATTTTCTCTCTCTTCGAAGTAAAATCGACTAGTTTTCAAACTTCTCCAACATCGAAAAAGAACGAAAACCTTCTGAATATATACATTTTTTTCTGACTCATCATTAGAGATCTGTGTGCAGAGAGTTAATCCCTCGACATGTTGCAACCTCTCGTCTGGTTAAGATGACATCATCCTCCTCCTGGATGATTGATGCTGGTTTGTCGTGTGAACAGTCATTGAGTGCACACACACACACACACACACACACACACACACACACACACACACACACACACACACACACACACACACACACACACACACACACACACACACACACACACACACACACACAGGTCCAGGCCTGTTGTGTTGAATGACTTTGGTCTTTAGTTCTTGTCTGTATGACATCATACGTCTCCTCTCTGTGTGTTTGAGTCAGTACATTTACTCCACTACTGTGGCCTCATTCTGAGCTATTTGTTCTTTATTTGAGTATTACTATGTTATGTACTTTATACTTCTACTCATCTCAGAGGTAAACATGTTGTTTTACTCCCCTTCATGTATGTGACGGGTTAGGGTTACAAGTTGCTTTTCAGAATAAGGTTTTTAAAACATGATAAACTTATAAAATACAACACTTTGTCTTGTGGCGGCTTATTAAAAGATGTATTTCTACAAGTTTTTGCAGCTTTATCAAGGACGCATTTCCCTTCTTAACTTCTGAGATGGTGTCTTTTAAATTCACTAATTTGACTCATTTAAATAACAGTTTGAGACTCAGTAAGATAAAGTTTTCCAATATGTCAGAAACTATAATTACGCCTAACGGTTGTATTTCTATTGATAAATCAAGTTACAGTTTCTATTCCATGTCCGTCCAAAATGTCATCACTTCATCTGACTAGACTTTTGTGTGTTGTCATAATTAGCATGTGAGTTCTTGAGTTGTGACCAAAATTCAGAATGTGAAGCGATTCCCTCCAAAAGAAGAGACTAAAAATATAATCTTGTGTTTTTTCTTCTTTCCTCCCGTTAATCATCTCACGACCCCTCAGATTTATCTGGTGACCTTTTGGAGGGCCCCGACCCCTAGGTTGAGAACCACTGGACTAAACTACTAAACTGTTCATAAAGTAGAAGCTCCACTTCAGACAGCTACTTACACATCAATGCAATTATAATTATCAGTCAAAGGGAACATTTTAATTTTACTTTTGATGCTTTAAGTATATTTGATTATGTACGTTTACTTTAATTAGGACCTTGGGGGCACAGGTTTTTACTTGTAAAGGAGTATTACTTCATAGTGGTATCAGCCCTTTTACTGGATCTGAGTACTTCTTTCACCTCTGAATATTTGATTCAAATGTCAAGATTATGATCTCATACGTCTCTTTTTTTTTTAGCCTTCAGTGAACGCAACATGCTTCTATTACCAAATAAGATCTCCAATTCAGTGTACTTTGCACAATACAAATACTTTTGAAAGTTTATAGTATCTCTGCACATTGTGTACAACATTACATATCTGTATACTCAGTTGCGTATTTGTATACTACATTAACATGTTCATACTGATTCTAAATCACCTCATTATACTCTGATATTTTCCTTTCTTTTCACCCCCACCTAAGAAGTACTTGTACACATATACTTTATGCGTAAAATCTGACTTTGAATCGAATCCTGTGAAGCTTCAGTAAAAATTTGGGACCAAATCAGGAGAGTTGGTTACGGGTTCAACGAAAATTTGTTCTTGCTTTGCTTTGCAAGAACATCTTCTGTTATGTGATTCTATGTTGTCGTGTTTGAACTGTTTGTGCTGATTGTCTGCTCACCATTGTTGTGCATTAATTACTTTATTACATGTACTACTTTTGATGATTTTTGCTGATCCTGTTGTTTTATTTTTTAATTAATGAAAACTAGCATTTTTACTGCAGACTGGCACATTTACAGTGATGTTAATCAATGTGCAGTGTCTTCTGGAATAAATAAATAAATAAATAAAATTAAATGAAACCTCCACCTGCCTTTAAAAAACATGTTATCCTAGAATTAATATTAATATAATATTAATCATCAAGTTACTAATCTGCGATCTTCTCGATGTGAAGTTTGTGAAAGAATGAAGAAGACAGAAGCCGGTTTGGTGGGTCAGCTTGCTACAACTTTAATCCAAACATCTGCTCTGCATATTCAATACATCTTCGTCATCATCATCATCTTCATCACAACCCCTACGTAGCTCCCTCTCATACCTCTAAACAGTTTTAACAAAATAAGTCTAGTAGCACATCATTCAATAACATCTTTATTTTACAGTTCTCTCTCTGTACTGTAGTGTTTTCTCTTTAAACATCAGGAATATTTTGTTCGTTGTCTTTTTTATTTATTTACTTATGTATTTTTAAACACGGAGACGAGACAGAGTACACGAACGATGACTGACAGTCCGGAGTGTGAACCAACACACACACACACACACATCTGAAAAAGCAGGTTTCAGCAGGAGGCCTGAGGTGTTTTAAGATCGTTTAGAGAGAAGCTGATCATTTTAAACATTTTCTGATGGATGAAAACTGGAGATTACTTTTTTATTATTACATTTAAACACTAGCGGGGCAAAAATCCCCGTAGAATAGCAATATTGTTCCCTAAATCTGATTTACTGTTTGGTGTCCATATTTCACTTTTTGACAATTACCAAGCACCAACTTTAAATACATCAAAGATTTTACAAAAATAAGAGCTTGTCTGATAAATACGTCTTTAACGTTGATACTATTAGGGTTTACAAGAAGGACAATTTGTAATTTGAAAGTAGATTTTCTTCTTGACAACAGTGGCTCAAAAAAATAATCTTACAGTTGATGTGAACGGTTCTGGTGAGGCCCCGATAATAATTTGACAAAATAATCTCAAATCAAGGTCCACTCACTAGACATTTCCTGAGCTTTCAACCACCATCTCACAGGCTTCTTCAGCAGAAAAGAGTCAGCTCAGGTGTCGAGGAAACGAGCAGAAAAGAAGTTCAAAGTTCAGGAAAAAAAATCTAGTAAGACATCGAGGATCACCAACGTTCAGCTTCTCTCCACACGGACAGACCTCTAGCAGTCGATCAAACCGTGTGTGTGTGTGTGTGTGTGTGTGTGTGTGTGTGTGTGTGTGTGTGTGTCGGCACACAAACACAAACTGTGGTGTTTGTTAGTTACATCAGAGGCACTTTGAGCCTCTTTTCTGTGCCCCAAAAACAGGAAAGAAAACAAAACAAACAGAAAATAAATCAGATTTTCATTTTTGAATAATTTGGCTTCAAGTTTTTAACCCCGACCCCCAAAACTGCCCCCCCCCCCAACAAACAGAAAGAAAAACAAAACAGAGGAAAACACTGTTAGCAGGACGTCCTGTAAACCACCTGAACGGGAACACTTTCCAGCAGACGGAGTTCTTACATGTAGATTTAGTTTATTCTCTTAAACTGAAATACAACAAACCTGGTGCAGGAAGTGATTTCATTTTTTTGATAGTTTGCCATAACACATATTTGTTAAAAGAATATGCACCATGAAGGCAGAACATTAACTGGAATATTAAAGTTATTAAAACTTGGTTTTGACAGACTGACCTCTAAACAGCCTCCAGATTCAAAATCATTAGAGCTGTTAGCATTAGAGTTTTAAGAGCTTCAGTGGCGCATATCATCAAACAAATTAAATTAAATTAAATTATAATCTGGTTTGCCAAATTAATTATTCTTTTTTTTTTTTTTATATATAAATGTATTTTGTTCTGACAAGAAAAAAAAGGAGATATGCAATTTTGGGGGGAATACAGTGGCACCAATCAAAAAGTAATCCTACAGGTGATTCATGCAGAATTCAATAAGCAAATTACATCTGAATATGGAGACCAGGAGGCACACATCAGACCTGATGACTGGATCATGTGAGGAGTCCGAGGCTGATGGAAAGTGTTGCGTTCGCTGACGGTGGGACCGGACGTGAACTTGACCTCCGGCAGGTGTTTTTTTTTATGTGGAAGCTCGGCCTGCTGGAGAACGCCGTGTTTACCCAGAAATCAGCAGAGTGACGGAAAACAAACAAACAAAAAAAGCCCCCACCGCAGCCGAGAGAGAGCAGAGAATAAAAACAACAAAACTCCCCGACGCAGAAAAAAAAAACAACACAAAAACAAAATAAACCAAGAAGCTTCTGAATCCTCTGTAGAAACCACAACCTTTATATTCCCTCTACAATTATGTACAATTAGACTTTATACAAGTAAAGCAGTGATGCTCTCCTCACAGCGCTCTGTGTGTGTGTAGGTGTGTGTGTGTGTGAGTGTGCGTGTCCTAGGCGGAGCTGCTCTTGGAGAGGTTCGGGTAGAGGACGGCTGCCGTCACGGCGACCATCACTGCGATGACCGGCATCCAGGGGCCCCAGCCGCTCTGAGAGAGAGAGAGAGAGAGAGAGAGAGAGAGCACGAGAAAAAGAAAAAACACGTTAGTCCGCGTCGTCGTGTTCGACCTGTCGACACAAACTGGATTAAAGATTGAAACCAGGAGAGAGAGAATGAGGAAGAAGGAGGAGGAGGAGGAAGGAAAGACAAAGTCAAGAAGGACTGCAGGAAACAGAAGATGAGAAAAGAAAAGGAAAGACTTTGAAGCCCCAAAACACCAAAAGATGACATTTCTTTTCTTTCACAAGTCTAAAAACATATTAAATAAACATTGTCTTTTAAAAAAATTAAAATATGACAGGAACATTAAGTCAATGTATCAACACTTCAGCGTAGTTGTTACCAAACACTGAGTCACACGAAGGAGCCTGGATGTTCGTATTGTTCTGATAATTGTAGCCTATTAAACGAAACTGAATCTGATAAGAAAGGTTTGATGAGAGTAAAAAAACAAGCGCCTGTTAACTCCACCAAGATGTTTTTCTTTGGTCTCATTAATAAAGTTTTTAACATGTGTATACGTTTTCAATAACGCATGAATAAAACAGAGTTTGGATTTATCAAACATATATATATCTTCTAAATGTCTGTTTTATCTATTCAAGATAATATAAGGTGAAGTAAAAACGTTAACTCACACACATATTAGCTCTTCTCAATTTTAAAGATAGTTTGTAATTTTTAAAAAGTGGGTCTCCGAAAAAAAAGTTTAGGAAACACGGCCTCATCTTTACCTTCTGAAGCTCAACTAAAGTAACTTATCTTTCCTCCTTTTTCATCTTTCACAACAATGTCACATTACATTCGTCAATAAAGGTCTAAAATCTGTCGTCTTTTATTGTTATTAATTATTAAAATACACAAAAGGTTTCTGATGAGTCAGCATCTGTGTTTTTTAAGTAAAGAAATAACTAAATTAATGGAGTGTTGATGTGCATCAAATCAAAGCTGAATGACGTAGAAGTATATGGGGTTTATAATAAATATTTTTGTTCCAACAACTCATGTACAAACAATAACTACTTAATATTTAATAATATAAAATATGAAAAACATCATCTTTTTGGGCTTCAGGAGAAGAAGAGAAAAGAAGTAAATAAAAGTAACATAAGAGGAAGCAGCAAAGTAAACAAAGCCGAGGAGATTACCTGAGTAGAAGAAAAACAAACAGCGAAGTTACAGACATTCAAATAAACAAACAAGCAGCAAACACAAGACGAACACGATGGATGTTTAAAAAAAGAAAGAAAGAAAGAAAGAAACTGCAGAGAGTCCAAAGAAAGATGACAAAACACACCTGGAAGCAGGTAAAGAGGGAACAAAACGGAAAAAAAGATTAAGCAGCAAACCAGATGAAAGAAATGGAAGTTATATTAAAAAATGAACCACAAACCCTGTCGCTAGAGATGGAGAGAAAACCATGCATTAATTTAAATAAAAAATAAAAAAGCAGCATCACCCTGAAAGTGAGAGGGAGCTGTGAAATGAATGAATGAATGAATGAATGAATGAATGAATGAATGAATGAATGAGGCTGGAGGAAAGTGTTAGTAACTGACTTTAGTGAAGAGATGATCGGATGTGAAGGTGAGAACTCGACTCTTTAAAGGAAACTTTTATCTTCAAACGTTTCAGACGGGTCAAAAATAATAACTCATGTTTAATGCTAAAAGTTTATTTATTCTATGGAAAGAAAACTTTTTAACAATGGTGTTTAACTTCATGTTGTTTTGGAGTTTTGCTTCTAATCAATACAAATTAAAACAATTCTGCATTATTTGAGAGACATTTTAATTTTGAGGAAAGAAATGATCAAATTCAAATTGGAAGAATTGTTGCAAAGGTTCCTCTCTTTCTTTATCAAATGTAAAGTATAAATTAATAATCTAAATAAAAGACTGTACCTTCTCCTGAACTTTTTTTGCCTTGAAATTTTACTTGAGTGACTTTATTGATTTTGAACATTGTGTAAACTACCTCAACATGTTTTAAATTGGACTTTCACGTTCACATTGTTGACAATAGAGCCGCGTTTCCACCAAGTAGTCCAGTTCTTTACATTTAAACCTCTGTTAGCAAAAGTGATACTTCCTGGTAGTTTTTTGTTTTTTTAATCACCTCGGGTGGAGTTAAAACACTGCAGACCACTGATTGGTCCTAGAGCATTGTCACTAGAGCCATATCCTGCACAATCAAACCAATCAAGTTCATCAATAGAGACTGAAACTTTTTACGGTACTTGTCCTGGATTGTTTTTGTTTTTCTAAATGTCAGCCTGCAAAACTACGACATACAACTGATGAAGTGCAGACGTTCCTCTGTTTGGTTGTCGATTAAAGGATTCAGCGACCTGTTGAAGATGATGTCATGGCCGTTTCACGCAGCATCACTATGGCGATCAGTCCTGAATCCTGCCTACATTGAGGCGGTGCTATCCGCAGCGGAAAATAAAGAAGATATAGAATAACAATAGCCCTAAAATATGAGCTCTTGTTGAGCAGTTTGCACAGATTTATGTCTATGACGACTACAAGAAAGATCGTCAACGGCTCGCATTTTCTGATCAAATCAAAACTAATCAAGCCAGAGGGGTTTTTTTCTTGTCGGAGCCGGAGGATGAATGTTTCCATGGAGATAAAAAACTAAAAGGTTGGGAGCTCGTCCCTTTAAAGAGCAGAGTTTAGAGTCAGCAGAGCAGAAGCAGAAGTGTGACTGACAGCCATGCAGTAAGAGCTGCTCACACAAGGACAAACACAGATCACCATGACGACGACGATGACGATGATGATGACACTCAGTCTTAAAGGGAAGTGTAGGAGGTGAGGAGAGCGTCCTGCTGATCAGAATTCAGGGTTCAACACTAGAAACCTTTTAGTAACAGCGGTCTACACAATGACGCATTAAATAACAAAACAAAAAAGTTAAAAAAATAATCAAACCCAAATGACCTCAAACTGACCCTCCTTTCTCTTTTGGCAATGCTGTTATGAAAATGATAATTATAAAAACGTTCTTGTTGCTCGTTTTTCATCACATAGTTTCTGAGGGACTGCAGATGAAACTTAGCTTTTAGCTATATCTGGTACTGGCAAATAAACTAAATAATAAAATAAAGATTGAAATCATAATTCTATTTAAACTATTTTAGACTTTATAATATTTAGGAAGGTCTTTTTTTAAAGGAACAAAAAAAAAACACTTTAGGGACTTTAACTTTATTATTATCAATGATTATGATTTATTAGTTTTTATTGTCTTTAAATAATGTTCTGACATTTCTCACAATATTTACAACAACAGTTATTCCATATGGATTCCCATTTAATGCCACAAAAATGGCATAAAAAAACAACCTGAAAACTACTTTTTTAGGAGCACTGAAGGTTAAAGGTCAGGAACATGGTTGTTGTTTGGGTAGAATAATCATTTTAGCCGTAAAATAACTATTAAAACATTACTGATCTCCATGTATAAGTACTCTTGTTTTCTTTAATTCTCAACATGAGACCCTGAATTCATCTCAGATCAGGACGGTGCTTTCACCTCCGTCACCTTTCCTTCCACAGATGACGGACAGATGGAGGCGAACCAAGAGACAGACGGAGAGACAGACTGGTGTCATGTCGGTGTGTACCTTTCTACCACAACTGGCCGAAACACCAGTACAGCAGAGCCAGGACAAGGCCAATGAATATGGCTTGGACAGGCTGCAGTATGGATGGCTAGAGGGGAGGGAGGGAGGGAGGGAGGGATAAGAAGATATCAGCCGGCAAATCAACCAAAACCAACATGGAGGATGGAGCAGCTACAGCGAGGGGGGGGAGGGAGAGAGAGAGAGAGAGAGAGAGAGAGAGAGAGAGAGAGAGAGAGAGAGAGAGAGAGAGAGAGAGAGAGAGAGAGAGAGAGAGAGAGAGAGAGAGAGAGAGAGAGAGAGAGAGAGAGAGAGAGAGAGGTTTGTAGGAAGGCTGGTTTGTATATTTATCTGCCGTTTCTACAAAGCAGCACCGCCGTTTCTGGACATTCAACAGCCACAATCACCAAAACACCACAGAAGAAGTGCCGTCCGCCACCAGGCTCTTTTTTTTTGTTGTTTTAAAAACAAGCAACATTTTTTCCAGGTTGGATTTTCAGCTCATTAACTTCTCTGCACCGGGACGTCTCGTTAGCACCCAGAGACCGAACTGTAAACCAGTAATAAGAGTCAGCTGGTCTGTAAAGTCCAGAGTGAAATGTTTGGAATCTGATTAAAAGTTAATTATAGAAAAGCTTCCAAGTTAAGTTTTTTGCAATCTAAAAAGGTGCCAAGTCATGTTGTGCCTGGTGCAGATAAATAATGGACTGTTATTTCAACTTGAGTCATATTTTCCTGGTTTGTTCCATCATTTATTAAAATAAACAAAAAACAATTACACAAGGGCAAAGGGTGCATATTAAAACACTATATTTGCATATTATTTTTTATCAAAACCCACACTGGTAGCTTCTTAAAGGGGAACTTTACCAAAGTCTGTTGACAGGTCGTGGAGAGAACTACTGCATATGTTCAAAAAGTTGCATAAAAGTATTTTGTGGCTCCATAGAGAGCTACGAAGTCTGATTAATTACCACTTGAAAGGAGAAATACTTTAATAATCCTGCTAATTATTAGTAAATGGACATTAATATTTGGTGCACACAGCTACAGTAAGTACAGTAGGTCAAAGTTGAAGCAGAAGTAGGTCTGAATTATTTATTTGGGTCGTAATAAGTTCATCTAACCTGGAGGTTTGTTTCTAATCTGAATATATGACTGCTTGTTTTCTCAGCTATCAACTCTATAATTGCATATAGTGAGCTGGAAGAAATGATGGACAGCAACATGAAAATAGGAGCAAAAGTTGTAATAAATAGGAATTTTTTTTCTTTTCGAAATGTCAGTTAAAAACAATGTTTGTTGAACTCGTCCCGTGAATCTGGGTCAGGGCTTTTATTCTGAAAGGTTTGTGGAAACAAAACAAACACCTTCTGCCACATAAACAAAAGAGCTGAAGACAGGTAGATGAGAGAGAAGAGGAGGAAGAGGAGGAGGAGGAGGAAGAGGCTGCTCCGCCTCGCTGTCGTCTTCTGATTAGTGTTTCTTGGAGATTTCACAAACTAACAGCTGCTATTGATCAGCTCAGGATGGAAAAGGCAGGAGAGACGATGATGATGTGATTATTCATCATTACTATTTCATTCTGTTGTAGTTAAGAGGACGAGACGTCTCATTAAATATTCATTTTTAAACAACACTGATTGGTGAGAATCATTTTGCATCCAGAGTTAGCAAGTAAGCAGTGAGGAGGGAGGCTGTGGACTGGGAGTGCTGGGTGGGTTACAGCTAGCAAGTCCGACACTGCCGTAGTGCCCATGAGCAAGTCTGGTGCGTCTTCCTGCGTTAATCTTTACGCAAAAAAATAACTGAATCCATAACTGAGGAGAAAAAAACATCATGAAAACATCTGGATTTAAAGCTGAACAAACACAGGAATAAAGGTCACAACACAAATAGCTCATATGGTCTTTGGAGTTTAAAAAAAAAAAAGGAAAGAAGTGTGTGTGTGTGTGTGTGTGTGTGTGTGTGTGTGTGTGTGTGTGTGTGTGTGTGTACACTCACGGAGCTGGTCTTGTCCTGCAGCAGTTTCAGGCTGCTCCTGCACTGCTCTAGCTCCTGGTGGATGTTCAGCTTCTCCTTCTCCGTTCTCTCGAAGCGCTGACGGAGGTCCAGCAGCTGGGACTGTGTGTCTTCATACTGCACGAGAACAAACGCACACCGCCGTCACATCATTTCTATTTCTATTTCTATCAATACCCGTAAATAAACAACTTCACGGGATTGTGCACCTCCATCTGCAGTGTGTGTGTCTGTGTGTGTACCTCTCTCTGCAGTGTGTGTGTGTGGGCCTGGGCCTGGTCCAGCTGGCTCTTCAGGTTGCCTGCGTCCTGCAGGTGTTGATTCTCCAAAGAACCCAGTTTGTCCTGCAGAACCCCCTCCCTCTTCTCCAGAGTCTCCAGACTGCTGCTGAGGACCAGACTCTGCTCTCTGGTGCTGCACACACACAAAAAAAAATACCACACACATTGTTTAATCCAACATTTCATTGTGTTGCTCTTGATTTATCACCGGAAAGCAAATGTATAATCATCACATCTTGTGATCTATTTAGTTATTACATAACATAAACTGATAAACAACCCTTTTCTATTTTCTCCCTGAAGGTTAAAGGAACATTTCATAAAACTATAAACACAGGTGGACTTTACTTTAGGTGAGGTGGCGTGCCTCCATAGTAACACTATTAATACTAAACTGTTTATTTGACAGCATTTGCATTTATTGCAGGTACCTGAATCAGATAAGACTCCAACACGTTTCATGCTTCGTCTCCGGTTAATCATTTAAAGACGTTTAGGTTATAGTTCTACATGAAGGAGGAGACAGTGAGCTGCAGCAGACATCTGCAGTTTCACCAGAGTGGTGCGTTTCAGATATTCATGAGAAGTGCTGCCAGCTGCACCTTCAGTTTATTGGAAACTAAACACAGCTGAGGATGAAATCCTGCTGAGCGTTTGGGTTCGATGAGAACATGTGGTGACGTTTTTCTCCCCGTGGAGACCAGACGGAGCTGCTGCCGGTTAACTTTCTGACTGATCGGTTTGGTTCAGTCCATCAGCTGTCGCCTCCTCGTCTTTTTTCTCCCTGAATCAGCTGGACGCCATGTTTCCTCCGGTCCATCTCGTCCTCAGTCCTTCTTTTAATGCTGAATATAGAGTCTGGATCCATCAGGACCCGTGGACTTGGCTTCGTTCCTGTCAGCTGTCCCGAGGCCAGAATTCATCAACTCCATCACGGCTGTCACAAAGACTTTAAGGTCCAGTTTTAAACGTCCACACGCACAGTTCGACACGCATTCCCCATTTGTTCTGGGCCGATCCTCAGCTTTCACATTCATTTAAGATGTTTGGCCACTTTTCAATATAGAGTTATATTTTGAAATGTGTGATTTATTAAATTCATTTTTTTTTATCAACCACAAAATATTTATTACAGTATAAAAGTTTTACAGCAATTCCCTGAAATGTTTATAAATCTTTTAAATGCTGTCGGCTTGAGTTTATCTTTTGAATACATTTTATTCAGGGTTGTAGCTACTAACAAGATTAAAAATGTAATAGTTTGAATTTAATTTATTTTTCTATAATTATCCTTAAAATCAAACATGTTAATTTATTCAGAAAATGCCCCAAACTTTCTGATGTTTTAGGGGCCAATTTGTTTAACCTTGGCCTGTGGGTTTTGTGAGAGATGAGTTTCGAAGAGATGTAATGATGTGCAAACATAATGTGTGATGCCACAATGGTTTAATATCTGTCATGATCTCCAAGACCATCTTTGACAATGAAGGACAAAGTTTGAATGGTTTGTGTTTTCAATCTGCTCATGCATAAAGAGCACAAACTAGACAATTTGTAGATTTTCAGATCCATCTCAGTTGCATGGAATGTCTTTTCTTCACCTGAAAGTGTCAACTCATGTAAACCCGGTTAAAAAAGATATATTTGTGTGTGTGTGTACCTGCTCAGCTCGTTCTCCAGGCGGTGCAGTTTGTCCGTTAGAGCTTTTCGTTCACCTCTCAGGCCGTCACAGTCCTGCTGCAAACACACACACCGCTGCTGCAACGTAACACACTCCGCTGAGGAAGAGGAAGAGGAAGAAAAGTTAGAAATTAAAATCGATGTTGTTATTCTTGATTTTGAAGAACAAAAACAAAAGACGAATCGACCGTCTTCTCACCCTGCAGCTGGTTGGCGGTGCTCTGTTGGTGTTGCTGCTGTGTGAAGGCCTCCTGCAGCCGGCTGATCTCCATCTCGTACTTGGCCGCCGTGTCCCTCCAGCGCTCCAGCTCGGACCGCACGCTGCCGAGGTCGGCCTGCAGGGCGGTGATCTCACGCTCCCGCTCCGCCGTGGCTGCCTCCATGGCGTGCCGCAGGACCAGAATCTGACGGCGGGAAACACAATCAGTTATGTCATGACTGGGAATTACTGTAAAATGACAGACAACAAGAGGGGGGTCTGGCTTTTTTGTGTGCAGAGAGGAGTCAGTGACAGTCAGAGGGGAGTCTGGAGGAGCAACAAGACAGGAGTAAGATGGAAGTGGGAGGAAGTAGGAGTCAGAAGGAAGCAAAAGGTGCTTATAAAGGAGTCAGAGGAGAGTAAAAAAAGGAGCTGGGAGAAATCAGAGGGGAATCGGGAGGAGTCAGAAGTAGAAAGAAAGGAGTAAAAGGGAGTTGGCTAGAGTCAGAGGAAAGACAGGGGAGAAAAACAGAGAAAAAGGGAGTAAGAGGGGTGTTTTTCTGAAGTCAGGAGGAGTCAGGAGGCTTAAGATGAGAGTCAGAAGGAGACAGAATGAAGCAAAAGGGACTAATGAGGAGTCAGAGGAGAGTAAATAAGGAGCTGGGAAGAATCAGAGGGTAAGTGGGATGAGTCAGTAGGAGAGAGAAGGGAGTAGAAAATGGAGTTGGCTGGAGTCAAATGGAAAGACAGGGGAGTCAGACAGAGCCATGAGGAGTGAGAGGGGTGTCGGGAGGAGTCAGGAATAGACGGAGAAGAGACAGGAGGAGTAACGTGTGTTCACACGACGAGCGACAAAGCATATTTTCAAAAGGTGACATGAAGTTACAAACCGACCCTAAACACTTTTTGTTGAACAACAAATCAAAGTTAAGCTGATATCAACTTCTTTCTAGCGCTCTAATGATGCAATCAACCAATCTTATGTTTTTGTTTCACCATGTCTTGCTGCGTCTAAAAAAATGCTATTTAACAACAACTGTGACTTGCTGACAATGAATGAAGTGAGAAAGGGCTGTGAGGAGTCAGAGAGGAGTTGGGAGGAGAGAGGAAGGAGTAAAAAGGGAGTAGGGAAGGAGTCATAGAGGAGTTCAGAGGGAGTAACAAGGGTATCAGGAGGAAGTCAGAGGGTAAAAAAAGCAGGATTGGTAAAAACATGGAGTGGTACCTCCTCCTGGGCGCAGTAGAGCTCCTCTCTGGTGGTGCAGATGGTGCTCTCCCTCTGCTCCCTCAGTGCCTCCATGTCGGCCTGCAGCTTCCCAAGCTGAGCTAAAAACACACAAAGAGAAGTGAGATGAGTGTGAGGTGATCATGTATACAGACGTGTAGTATAGTGTGTGTGTGTGTGTGTGTGTGTGTGTGTGTGTGTGTGTGTGTGTGTGTGTGTGTGTGTGTGTGTGTGTGTGTGTGTGTTCACTTACTCTGCAGGTACTGGATCTGTTTGGTCGACTCCTCAGTCTGCTGAGAGTTACTCCTCCTCTCCTCCTCAAGCAGAGCTACAGACAAACACACACACAGTGATGTGGTCACCATCTTGATCTCTTGGATGTCATGTGACTTACGATTAATTAAATGTCCTTACAACGACTTCAGACAGTATTTAAGACTCTGTAGATCCTGATGAAGTTGGGATGTTGGAGGTGAATCTAGTAGGATGATTTTAAAGTGTTACCTTGCAGCTCCAGACATCTCTGCTTCCCAGTGTTGGCTAACTCCTGGGCGTCCAGAAGCTCTCTGTGGAGGTGGTGGATGACCTGCTCCGTGTCTCCAGGCTCTAGACCGGCCCGATGCAACTCAGCTGCACACGTAGAGAGAAAGTAATTAAACATTTTTTAAACGTTTCATCTTTAATGAAAAAAGTTTTAAACACATATAGTGGAAAGTGAGAAACAGACTCATGGAATAAAGCCACAGCTGAAGAGCTCCCCCTAGTGGTGAGTTAGCTGTATGACTGAATGATGTTTTGTCTGAATTGGTGTTGGTGGTCTGTTGGTGCAGCACAGAGCAGAACTACAAAGCAGAGATGAGCTGCCATGGTTACCTTTGAGCAGAGCTACTCTGTTCTGTGGTTCGTTCAGCTCCTGGTCGTCCATGTTGCCGTCTGAAACACACAAACACATATTTAATTATGATGGGTTTCTAATGATAACTACATTTAAAAAGGACATGAAAAAGTACGTACAAAATGTTTATATTAGCCACAAAACAAACTAAACTACACTAAACAGGTATTACTTTATGATTTATTTTTAACAAGACACAGCAATCTCAATGTTATTTAGGTTACTAAGAAGTCGCCTGATGATTAATTCATTACAGGTGATTTGCTCTTCATGTAACAGACTTCAACACTATTAAAAAGGAAAATATCAACAATTTAGAATTGTATTTAAAGCTGATCAAAGGCAACATGTGATGAGATAAAACCTGAAGGAGTGACAGAATCACAGAAAATCATAAAAAATCTGGTTTACAACATGAATCATTGTGTGTTTTTACTGACCTGACGTGTCGTCACTGCTGCGGTCTTTGCTGGGACTCAGAGTGTCGGACATGTCTGACTCTTTGGCATCCATCTGAATGCCTGTGGACACACACAGAATAGATTAGAATAGATTAATATTGGTTTATTTATAGCAGCTGGGACACGTAGAGGGTAAAGCTGGATTTATACTTTTGTGTTAGCGTGTTACGATGAATCTCCAGCTACATTAAGCTACGAAGCTCTGAAGGTAGTGTGTGTGTGTGTGTGTGTGTGTGTGTGTGTGTGTGTGTGTGTGTGTGTGTGTGTGTGTGTGTGTGTGTGTGTGTGTGTGTGTGTGTGTGTGTGTGTGTGTGCTCTACCTTTGAGTCGATCAGGGCTGGCCAAGATGTCGTCTTCTGCCGTCTGGTTGTTCTGTAGGTGGGCGTCCATCACTTCTACAAACACACACATAAACACGGGGGCTTAATTTACAGTTTATAGCTGTTTGTGATAGAAAGAATATTCTTGATTTTACGTCTGTTTCATCAGATTTAGTTTGTTTTCTCTCTGATATCTAGTGTTTGTTCACAGACTGAGCTGCTCCAGGACTTTATTGATGATTTTTATTGATGTTGAGTTCTTACCCTCAAAGTTGGCCAGTTTGTGGATTGAAGAACTCACAGTCTCCTTCAGCTGTTTGACCGCTGCAGAAGAGAAAGAAAAAAAAAAAAAAAAAAAAAAAAAAAAAAAAAAAAAAAAGAAACCAAGAGAACCGGTAAATAAATCAAATTTGAAATTACAAAAAAAAAATGTTTTGACTGATAATTCAAATCTATCCCAAACTCTGCAAATGTCCAACAGGTCGACTGAACATCCTGTTAATACAACAACCGGCAATCATATCGTCAATACACAGACTCAGGGTTACTTATCTGCTGGATTGGTGGCTGGTTAGTGTTTGTTTTGTTTTTTAGACATCGCACATCCAAATAATCATTGAGTTGTTAGCTGAGATAGTTTTGTGTTTAAAACATTAAAATGACAAGCTGCAGGTATTAGATGGAAAAGTGCATTATCTGTGGATACCTATGTACACAGAATAAATGAGTTTGTAGTACAGTTCTGTTGTAAACTACTGTAGGACTTGAAAGTTGCTCTGTAAAATGGGTTTCTGTTCAAACATGTAAAATAAAGAGTAATCCAAGTTAAAGATGGAAGTAAACAAGCAATCATCACCTCTATGGAATCTCACATGTATATCTGCAAGATAGATTTTTCTTTTTCTTTGCCACATTTGTACAATAAAAATAAATGTAGGATATTCAAACCTACTACATGTTAAAATAAAGACGTTGAAATCAAAAAAAGGACAGCTGCATTATACATTTCTTAACTTGGAACCTTTAAACCAAATTTAACCCAGTAAAACATCTGTAAAAACCAAACACACTTGGCTGTGCTGTAATCAGCTGCTCCCACAATAAACCTCAAAATCCACAACTCAGTTACTTTTGATTCATCTCTATGAAATCCTCCCAGTCCGTCTGAAGCCAAACGCTCTGTACGTTAGTTATGTTTCCTTGTTACAAAGAAGATAATTGGTTTCAGTGTTGAAACTGCGTCATTTCCACCATAGTAATAACCCGAGTCATTAGAGCGTCAGACGCACATATCTCTGTTGGCAAATTTGTCTATAAACTTTTAAAATGTCTGACACCAACAGAGGGAGATGGAGGACTTCTACAACGTCTACTGCAACCAGCCACGACGGCAGCAAGTGGGACGGCAAGAAATGTTGCAGAGATACTCGTTTGCTATTAGATAAATTAATTCTGCACTGTAGCCCAAAAAACAAACCAAAAGAAATGGTAAAAAATGTTGGCAGTCTAGGAAAGTTTCCACAATCTAGACACTTGAACTCCTTCAGGTATTTAAATAGTCGATTAGACTATCTCCAAATGAGGCGTAATGTTCACATTATACAAGTTGGTTTGTTTAAAAAGGTCACCGCACTCAAATCAACAACACAAAAATATTGTTTTTCCCTCAGCATATTCAGCAAAGTCTCTCCCAGTTACTCACGATAAAACACCAAATGCAAAACCTTTCAGATAGTTTCCAAAAGATGCAAACCGTTGACAGTGATGTCTGTGGATTATTCTGAATAATGGGAACGTTGTTTACTGGAGATAGATGCTGCTCTCAAGATTGTTTAAGTGTTAATGGATGCTTTCAGAACCACAAACAAATAATTCACGTTCATTGTGTTGAGGTCTCAAAACCTGCATGGATAGATACTAGGTGAGAGGTAAACAGAAAAAACTTTGCCTTAATTGACCTTATTTATAATACAACATCTATCTTATGATATTCTTGTCTGTGCAACTCAAATCAAAGACTTCCATCATGACTTTTTTTTTTACACGGTGCAGAAACAAAGTGTACTGACAAAGGTTAACAACTTTACTTGGCTGGATCTTAAAATGGCGGAAAAACAGCTGGAAAAAGTTTGAGGTCTGTAAAGAAACTAGTTCTGCCAAGATGTCAAAATGGCATCAGGTTCAATTTGAAGTTTATCAACAACTTAATCACATCCTGCTCAATCAAAGAAGGTCTCTCTGGAGAAACAGCATCAGATATGTTTTCAGATATGTTTTCCTCCAGGAAAAGGAATGTAAATAAAAATAATCCCGGAAAGTCTAATGCTAAGAAAAAAATTATACTTATTCAAACATAATTATGAGAAAATACACAATTTTATGTAATGAAAATAGTAAAAATCTTCAATTTCATGTTCAGTTTGATCAGAGTTCACTAGCTTCAAGAGCAGTGATTGACAGCTTGTGAAAAGTTGAAACAAGGCAGCAATGGGAGTCTGTTCTTCCGTGTGTGTGTGTGTGTGTGTCTTCCGTGTGTGTGTGTGTGTGTGTGTGTGTGTGTGTGTGTGTGTGTGTGTGTGGCAGCATACAGTAGGAGTGTGTGATTGTACTCACGCGGACACTCAATCAACTGTTGGATTCTAGTCGAGTCTCCTCCGCTGTTGTTAACATGACAGTTGTCTGATAGAAACACAGAGCGCTGACATTACTAAGAGGCCTATCAAGAGTGGAGTTGGGTATTTATTTCAGATTTTATTGATTCTGCTCATCAATGCCACAGCTAATTAAATCATATTATTTAAGAATGGAAACAAAATATGTTGGGGGCTGTAGTTGTAGTTGTCTTTTTTCAGCCACAAGAGGCTGAAGTGCACCATAACTGCATGCTCTACATAAGACTAAAAACATTATATATGTCTTCAAGGTGAGCTATAATTTACATAACTTGCAACACAAAATACAAATGTTTCAAGTGCATGGATAAATTAAAACTCACCTGGAAGAAAATGAATCAATAAATGACAAATTAATGCTTTTAGTCCTATTAAGAACATGTAGTGGTGCAAATCAGCCTCTTTTGGTCTAAATAATAATGACAAAAACAAACACCAGAAAAAACAAGCATTTTCTCAACTGTTTCTACGGATGAAAGTTAAGGCAACTTAGAACTATTAACATGTTTTGTTTTGCATGGCAAAAGTTTTTCTTCTTCAAGTTCCCAAAGAATTAAGGAACTTACAGAGAAACACTCACTTGCACATGTTGATACATGTATAGCCAGCTATGTTCTAAATTGTAAAGAAGGTCAAATTTGCTTCCTGGAATCGATGAGCAGAATAAAAAAAAAAATAACGGTTCCTTTCAAAACCCAACTCTGTATTAAAGGAGGACGAGATACGGCAGAAAGAGCTGAAGACAGAAATGATGACGGCGAAAAGACAAGCGGGTAGAAAGCATGACAAAACTAAAGAGTAAAAAATGAAATCAATAACTACACGGACAGATAGATGCTTGATAAACAAACAGGCGGGGCAGAAAATCAAAGCCAAACATGGCAGGAATAACAAGTGTTTCTGGACAGACACCACAACACTGTAACAGCAGACAGGATGTGGACAGGCAGACAGACAGACAGTCTCTTAATAACTTCAGTTCAACATGTGGAATTCACCAGCCCAACTCAAAAAATCCAATCATCACATTATTCAGGAGGAGTTTCAGCTGCAAAGCATGAACGCTCAACGAGGACTCAAGATGTGACCAAACAAGGAGCAAAAACCACAAGTGTCTCCTCAAACAACACAGAAAATGTACCGAACAATAACACACACTGGAGTTCAGTAACCTGACATCATCTATGCAGAAAATGAGAAGGATTTATACATCAACCAAAATCTCAACCTCTCCATGAACACCAACAACGTGCCTAGAAGACAAAATCTAAAACTTATTCACAAGTGGTAGACATGTTTTTCCATCCAAGCAACAACATTTTTTTAAAGAAAAGTAACATAACTCTAAGTTAGTCATCTCTCAAGAAAATATCCAGGAATGTTGTAGCTTGTTGGTTGAGTGTTAAATTTAGAGACCCACATAGGTAGTTTTTTGTCTGTTTTTAGGGGTCGATAGCAGGCCAACGGTAAATGCCTCACAGAAGTGTCATACATCACCTGAGAGCTGGGGAAATCAATTTGAGATGCAGCTCAGCAGAGTGTCTCAAGTCATAAAATAAATCAGAAATAAAATTAATTATATTCTAAATAAATTGAGAGTGTAAAATGGCTAAGAAAATGTTAAACAAATCTTTTTTTTTTATCACTAGAGAATTGAAAAAAAATTAAGAATTCTTCCAAAATACTACATTAAGACACCAAGATCTTGAGAAAAGCAATAAAAACTCCATTATTGTCAATATTCCTAGGAAAAGCATTCATCCTGTCAATGCCCCGGGTCTCTAGTTTGTGGTTGTTAAGTTTCATTAAGATTGATTATTATAGAGGTCACAACAGTACAATTGGGGTCTTCGGCTCAACAAGAGTTTCAGCTTTCCAGTCAAACACAATTCATGCAATTCCAAGACTGTTGGCTTGAGGTGAGAGGTCAAGGGGCCCCGTAGAAAACCGTCATGCAAGTTTTCCCCACGCCAAAATTAAGCCCAACTTTGGAGTTATTCAGCTTCCTTCCTCGACAAGCTTGCATGACACGGTTTGTACCAATGAATTCATTAAGTTGCATAGTTCCATAGCTTAAAGATCTCTACATCCTCTCAAAGATGGTAATGCCGTCTGGTATTACCATCTTTGGGTTCTGATAAACTTTACTCTGAGGATACGGAAAACTAGAAAAGTAAAGATCAACATTTCAGTAAAGAAATGTTCCAGTTATATAATTAATGGTAATGTCTGCAATCACCGCAAAAGATCAGGTAAACAAATTCAATATTTTGTCTTGGGTTTGATATTTATATATATTTTTGTATCTATTTGTTTAATTCTGCGATGTTTTAAAATGATCTAGATTAGATTTCGTCTAAATATGTCGGACTGTTTACTTTCATTCTGTAAAACAAAAACCTGCTAAAGAACAGTGCTGTATATATATATATATAAAGATGTCTACTATTATGATAAATCAAGCTGACTACCATCAATATCTTCATCTCCACCAAAAGCACCGTCATCGGTGTCTGTATCCTCATCATCCTCGTCTTCCTCCTGGCTCTCAGGTGTCTGCAGGCTCTGTTTGTCCTCGACAGGTTCCTCTACTGGTCCGTGGGAGACCATGTCGACATCTGTCATGTGACCAGATCAGATATACATGTATATGTATGAAGGTATATATATATATTTATGTATATATACACACATACACACACAAGTTTGTCGACATTTTTCCAGCCAAACACAACATGTTCATGTTCATAACAGTCAAGAGTCCGAATGACGGCAGGTTCCTTCACAAAGTGTCTACTGAGGAAAAGTGAGCAGTGAGGCCGTGACCTCCAGCGTTCAAAATCAGTGATGTCATTCAAACCCCACAAAGTCAATCAGTTTATTTTTTCACCCAAAGAAGAAGAAAAACAAAGCAGTGGACAGTTTGGTAACCATGGAAACAACCCAGATAACACCAACAAGTCCTGTTCAGGTTCGACAGAGTGACACCGTGTCCCCAGAGACAATCAGCCTCCTCTGAAACAGACGCCCTGTTTTATAAAAGATCACACGTTTGAATCCTTGCACATCTGGCGAAGCACCATGACCCTCGTTGAGCCGGGGAGGAGGGGCCAACTTTGAATTTTGCATTTACAAACCGAAGTAGACAAATCCTTCTCATTCTGCCTTCAATAAATCCTCACTTTGCCTGTAAATTCACTTGTTTGTATCAAAAGACAGGCCTATATATTGTATTAGGCGATACTTTCGTATTTCTATATTTTGGTTGTAATTCATTTATAAATCTGAGTGCTCCTTATCAAAATTGTTTATTCCAAATATTATTAGACATTTTATTGTATTTTGAACTCTCATATTTCAATATAAGTATCAAACTGGAAAAGACAGTGTTGGTGGGCTCTAGTATGTATTTGTTTAGAATACTATTCAATAGTATTATTATTTACACATTTGTATTGTATTGTACTGACTTTTTCTCCAAATCTAATTATTTTGTGCATGTGAATAAAGCTCATAATTCTAAATAAAAAGTGAAACAGGTATTTTAGTAATTTTTTGTAATTTAAATGTCAATATTTGGAGCGGACTGATGATTTATAAACAGTAACAGATCTGCTGTAATAAATGATCAGCTGACACTGTGACTGTGTTTAGTTTTCTGAATGTAGATGTAGATCAGTTAAAAGTTGCAGCTGAGTCTCTCTGGATGCTTCAAGATCTTGACAGAAACGTTCTGAGGGCTCACGTACACCAGTAAAATATCTCGACTTGAGCGTGAATCAAAATCAAACGTCCCCTTAAACTACCAGAGGACACCTGAGGGCCGGAGACAAGAGACCAAAACAGAAAAGAAGAAGAAGAGCCAGACTTCCACTGAGACAGACAAGAGAGACGATGAACAAAAACAGCAAAGAGAGCAGCGAGCAACAGGAAGTGATGTGGACGTCATGCAGGATCTTGTCATGCATCATTAGTGCAGGATGAGGAAGTGGAGTTAGCGGCGACAGTGAGACGAACGGCGAGCGTCCCGGAGCAGACCAGAGACATGTGCACTCACCCAGGCTGTTGTTTTCTTTAATGCTTTTCTCCTGCAGCTGTTCTAACCGCACTGTAAACAACAACAACAACAACAACAACAGCAGAGAGAAGCGTTGACTGACAGGAAGTCCCAGCTGAGCCCCGTGATTGGACAAAGGCGTGTTCTGACCCGCTCACCGGTTGTTATGGTAACTCTTGTGTTAATGTTAAAGTGATTGGTTTGCAGGGTGTCAGCTTGTTAAATGTTAGTGTGCACAGTGTGTGTGTGTGTGTGTGTGTGTGTGTGTGTGTGTGTGTGTGTGTGTGTGTGTGTGTGTGTGTGTGTGTGTGTGTGTGTGTGTGTGTGTGTGTGTGTACCCTGCAGGGCGGCGAGCCTCTCGTTGGTGAAGTCGTTGTCGGCCTGCAGAGCTTCGATGCGAGCCTGGAGAACCTGCTCCTTCTCCTCCATCTCCTCGATCCGCAGCTCCAACTCCCTCTTCTCAGTCGCTCCCCGCTGGGTCAGCTCTTCTTGTCGGCCCTCCGCCTCCTGGAGGAGGGGGGAGAGGAGGGGAGAAAGGGAGAAAGGGAGGGAGAAGGCGATGGAAGACAAAGTCAGAAAGAAGGAAAAAGGAAAAGGACAGAAATATTAGAACGGGCAGACAGAGAGAGAAAAGTAATACAATTATGTTACAGTGAATTAAACAGTTTGCTTGAAACAATAAATAAATTCACATTATTAAATCAAATATTAGGTCACACTTTATTATAACCGTCATTAATAAATGGTAAATTAATAGTTAATTCAGTCAGCTTAATTATTTTACTGTTGAACAATGAAAGGATGAGTAATACCTTTTAGTAATTATTAGTAATGCTATGATTTATTATATTTATTATGTTATCATTAGTTTGTGTAATACAAAAATAATGAGTTCTATTCATTATTATAGTATAGTTTTATTTATACCAATATTGTGTCATAGCCAATAAGAGACTATCTCATTATAATATATGAATAGTTTATTGTTTAACAATTATAACCTTACATATATCATATTAAGTATTTGTTAATAATTACAAAAAATTGTTAACCTTTATTAAATTGTTTTTAAAACATATATAAACATTTTCTAGCTAGATGGACCAGAAATTCATTATTGACAACTGACAAAATATAAACTGTTTAACTAAACAATTACAGATGATTCACAAAGTATATTAACTATTTAACAATGTATCATTATCATTAGTTGCAACCTAAAAATAGCCAACCAAATAATGTTTATAAATTATTTACGAACCAATTATTAATCATGAACAAAGTCTTACAAATATCTGTGTAAAGTTTATAGATGTTTTTTTTTTTTTTTTTTTTTTTTTTTTTTTTTTTTACAAATAATGGTTTACAATCATTCAGTATCATTAACAAATACTTAATATAGTATAGAAAACTGTTAAAATAAGACATTTTGTAGTAACATCACACACCTATACTGCCGTGTCTGTGCAGGTACCTTAATTTTGTCGGTGAGCTCTTTGATCTCGTTGACGGCGGCGTTGTACTTGTTGGCGAGCTCCCTCAGCTCCTCCTGGCCCCGTTCAGACATCTCCTTCAGGTGGGTGCACTCGTCCTCCGTGTTACTCAACGAGCGCTGCAGGGCACCACAAAATAATATGCAAATAAATTAAAAATGACTTGCTTTAAAATGACAAATGATCACCATAGATCCTCATATGTGTGTCTGTTTCCTACCTCCACTTCTGACAGCTTCCTGACCACCTCGATCTTCTCCTGCAGGACTCTCCTCAGAGACTCCTTCGCCGTCGTCTCGTAGTTGTGTTTGTCCTCCTGAAGAGCCAAGAGCTCCTTACGGATCCCCTCCTCCGTCTGGGACTGTCAGAGAACAGGTTTATGTTTGTATTAAACTGGATGATTATGTTGATTTCATTTTGATCCATTTATTGCAGATGACCAAGCCACATAATTACCTTAGAGTGAGCCTGTAGCTGACTGCCCATCACCTCCAGTCTGGAGAGCAGACGGTCTTCATCGATCAGCGCCTGGTGAGGACAAACACTCAGTTAACAGCTGTGTTGGACATGTTTGTTCATATCACATGAGATAAAAGGGAAAGATGGGTGAAAACCTTCCATGCAGCATCAAAACAACATCAAAAGATGGTTCAGTTGCATGATACGTGAAGAAAATGTCATGCTTGAACTTTTTTTGCTGCTTGATTTAAAAAATAAATAAAACTGTTCTCATTTAACATGAAAGATTTGCACTGATATGAGGCATATTTGTTTGCTCTTCAGACATTTTATCACTGAAAACTTATTTCCGAGTCGTAATAAACACTTTGATTTTGAGATAAATGGTTTTCACAAGTTGCAACATGTAATTTCAATAGGACTCAAAGCAATAAAGTAAAATCAAGTAAATTACAAGTACAATACTGTGACAACATACTGTAAATGTGGACAATAATATTATTATACAGGCAACAGTTTGATATTAAATATAATAAATTTAATATACATGATGACAACAGGAAACACACTTCAGAAATGGTCAAATACAGAGAGTGTCCGAGCCTGCACATGTAAACAGTCGCTATAACTTCCATTATGTTACTAAACAGATAAACTGACCAAAGACTACGCTGTCAGAAAGAATTACAACTCAGAGGATGCATCGTGACATTCGGGCTCAGATTATGATGATGACGGTATTTCCTACCTGCCAGCTGCTCTCTGAGGCCTCCTGAGTGTTGGCTAACAGACGCTGCAGAGTGGCTAGCTTCTGCTCCAACATCTGCTCTCTGTGTAAGGCCTCCTGGTAGAAGAACAGAGAGAGAGGTGGGTAATCAATGACTCATTTAAGAATGATAAAGAAATCAAAGCAGGGTCATTTATAGTGATGAGAACAAGGTGCTTTGTCTTAAATATAAAATGAGACATTATTATTGATCCAAGAGAGGAAATTTGGTTGATGCAGCAGCAGAAAGACAGATATAGTCCAGATAAAGAAAGAAAGTAAAATAAATAATAAGGGGTATATAAAGCTAAAATATGAATAGAATACAATAATAGAAAAAATAAAAAACTATACAAGAGCTTATGGAGATTAAATTATGAGGTAAAGTAACAGTAATGTGATCAATAAAGGATTATCTTATCTTATCTAATAATCAGTCAGAAAGTCTATGTTTGAATCGTTGTTGTTTGTCTGCATCATTAAAGAGAATGTTATAATATAAATAAACATGTTCTTTTGTCAACATTTAACAAAGAAAAAAGCTTTCATTTTCAATTTCCTTAACTGTCAACCTGCTTATCCCTTTATACCGTAAAAGCTGATATTTAAAATTGTCACATGAATTAAAGACATCGTCTATGTCATCCTAATGTAGGATTCCTAATTTGAGAAATCCTTTATTTCTGACAGTTCTGTAATAGATAAATTCCTCTCCCATGCTAAGATAGTTTCTTAATGCAGTTAGGAAACACGTTTCTGTAATTAAAAAATAAATCCAAAATGTCATCTTAAACGGAGATTAGATAGATTTCATATTTAGGAAGTCTCTGTAACGAGGCCCTGTGTCTACTTTGTGAGAAAATCTGCTGCACAAATCAAAAAACTGAGGTTACATAAGTATTCAGGAAAGATTCCCTTTAGGAATAATGTCCACCTACTCGACATCTTTAGATCTTGTGCTTCACTGATCGTCTTTAGGTATTTTGTGTGATCCCCTCTCCTGCAATGAACCCGACTTGCTGATGGTTTGCATATTTTTATGGTATCATTATGGAGGGATGAAAAATGAATAATGCTTTGCGCTCTATAATGAGGTCAGTCTGGCACTAAAACTCTCTTATTACATGAACCAACTTGAGTGCGTCTGATATACTGCCTTGTTATCCTCAGTGTGGTTCCATAGAATGACCAGTAGGTGTCAGTGTGTTACCTGTAGATACTGGGAGAGCTGGAACAGTTCCTGAGAATACATACTGGGAGTGTTGGCTGCAACCTAGAAAACACACACACACACACACACACACACACACACATATATATTACGGTAACATTATGACAGTTGTCTGGAGTTCATTCAGTGTTTGAATTAAAGATGAACCAACAGATAAAAACACAAAAGGTTAAAAGCATACGCCCACACACACACACACACACACACACACACACACCCGCCCAACACAGTACTGTGGGGATGAACCCTGAATCTCCAGCACTAAAGTCCTTAAAAATTACACTACAGGGTCACATATATAGTAAAACCAGTGATCACACTGGTGAACCAGTGAGCCAGTTGCACGCTCCAACACAGCAGCAATCTATCCCAAGCATGTATCTTACAAAAACTCCACTCTCTATGCTAAGCTAAGCTAACCAAGACTCAAGCTATGTGCTGTACTTAACACACAGACAAGATATCGATGTCCATCTAAACATCTAAGAGTATTTTCAAAAACTGTTAAACTGATTTAAATGTTAAAAAAAAGAAAAGCGTGATGGCAGTGAAAGCAGGTGCATCATGACCCAGTTGGGGTGAGGCCACTGATTCATGTAGTCTTGTCCAAAAAACACACACACTCAACACTTTCCATATTCAGTCTGCGAGTGTGTTTCTGAGACCCGGGAGGCACAGAGATCCTGCTTTAAGACACTTAATTATGTTAGAGAAGTGGTTCAAATCTAATCACAGCTCCTCGCTGACACACACACCCCATCAGCTCCAGCCTACATTCCTCAGACAGGTTACACTGAGGCCCCGTTGTTCTCACTGTTGCAGGGAAACACAGAACAGGGCGAGGCAGCTAACAGAAAGCTAACATGGGACGGTATGTGAAAGTAAAGTATGGACGTTAACAGTCGGCCCGGCGCCGTGTCGTACAGGTTTGTATTACAGGATTAATTTGAAATAGTACGCTGCTGTGTGCAATGTATTGATTTGACTCAATCTGGTGTCTGAGCCAATGATCGCTTTAGTCCAGTGTGGTATGATGAAGTCATCTTCATACACTGAAAGCCGACACGTGAACGCTGATTGGCTCAACTCGCTGTATAAGAGCACGTGTCAAACTCGAATAAAAACTACTGTATATAGACAGAATGATAAAGGATTTCTCAGGCAGTTAACAAATGTTGATTTTTGAGGAGTTTAAGGATTCTGATATATATATATATTCTTTTTTAAATATTGTACAGATATGTTTACTTTCTGTTCAGCTAATTAGCCATCTAGCCTGCTATCTAGAGCAATGAGGAAGAGACTTCAGCAGGAAATCTATAGTGTGTGACTCTTGTTTTATTCATCAGGCTGCTGTCTGCTCTGCTTATGATACAACAGTGATGTCACTGCTTTATGCAAGATTGAACTGGCTGTATAGCAATAAGTCATCAATCTACGTAGACGGATATTGGAGCATCATTCCATCAAATGAATGCAAAACTAGCGAGCACCATCATGAAACACAAACATGATAATTAAATAAATAAAGAGCAGATGTGTATAATGTGACAGACCAACAAAATTAATATTTGGTTGGACTTTAAATATTCTTAAAGACACCTAAAAGGAAAATAAACTTGAATGAATGACTTCAGTAGTGCAGCGGATAAAACTGGCAGCAATCCCTGCATTCCTCGATCAGCTGACTACTCCACTCCGTGTGTAAAGACCACTTATGTGTGTGAAAACTGCCCAACACACACACACAAACTCAGCTCCGTCTCTAAGGAGCATGCATCCGTTTAAAATGACAGACAAACAACTTGCACACGGGACAGGACGACCACACACACACACACACACACACACACACACACACACACACACACACACACACACACACACACACACACACACACACACACACACACACACACACACACACACACACACACACACACACACACACACACACACACACCTGTTCTTACCTTGTCTACAGGTAGTGGTAACGGAGCCTGGATGACACTGAAGGAGAAAGGGGGAGAGAGAGGAGAAAACATGGTCGTCACCATAGAAACAGCAAGGAGGTAGGACACATGGAGTAACCACGGCGACAGAAGAAAAAAAAGACTGTTTCTTGAAGGTCTTGTGACACTTGTAGCTCCTGGTTGAATAAAAAGCTCATTGCAGCACATTGAAGTGTTTACGCCACTATACTCTGAAGAGTTTTGAATATTTCTGAAGGTTTCTTTGGTATAAAATGAATATTTTTTTTCAATATGCATCCTTTTATGTTTGTTGCAGCACTTTATGTATCCCTGAGCAAAACTTGGAGGAGCAGTTTGTCACTTTGTCATTAAAATGAGAATAGATGGTCCACCTTTAAACAAAGTCAGTCCACCTTAAGTGGGCCTAAACCAAAGTTGTCCCATGCTGTACACTAAAATACATCAATTCAGCATCATAGTAAGCATCTGTATTTATGACAGTATTGAATATCATACTGTCAAGATTTACACACAGGCGGCAACCTCAAGCCCTGAAAAGAGAAACCAATGCTGAAGTTCCTTCAACCTGCATTCTCTCTACTGACCATCAGGGGGCGACTCCTCTGGTTGTATAGAAGTCTATGAGAAAATGACTCTACTTCTCTCTTGATTTATTCCCTCAGTAAACATTGTAAACATGAGTTTATGGTCTCAATCTCTAGTTTCAAGTCTTCTTCAATACAGCATGATGTTCATTTAGTAAATGATGCTCCATTTAGAGTCAAACAGACCATAAAGACCAAAATGCCAAACTGTAGGATTCAAAACATCAGTCCACAAACTCACGACAACCATGTCCACTTCTTATATATACACAGTCTATGGTAATAACGTCAAAGCCTACCAACGTGTGTATTGGCAAGAATCTATCCATTCGACACATATCATGATACAGGGGTTACCATTCAATATATTGTGATTTAAACAAAAGAAAACTGTCAAAACCACACCGTCATAAGCATAAAATGTCAGTAAATGTGTTTTTTGAGAAATAATACTAAATGACAAAACCTAATATTGCGATACTCAAGTGTATAGTATATTTTCCTACCCCCCTACTATGTATAATTCATAGTGGTGCTGTAGTGAATGCACAAAAACAACACTCTGACTGAACAGGCCTCAGGCTGACGGCTCAGTCCAGCAGATAAACACTGCAGTGACTGTTAACTGTGTTAAATCAGCGTGTTGAGGTCGCTGTGTGGTCAGTCAAGCATTAAGCGGAGCAGTGAAAGTAAAAGTACTTTAAAGGGCAATTAAAGAGAGATGTTACAGATCACTCACACAAAGCAGCATGATAACGGTATTTACTGTAGTCAGCTTTACAAATGATAGTTTACACAACGTCTGTCTTCATTAAAACGTCCATTTTTTACATCACAGATTTATAAAAAGGTTTTTTCATCACAGACAACGTGCTGTAGTACAGGTCCTGTGCTTACAATGACAACACAGATTGTGAGGTTTTGTTATGTGTATTAATATTTTGTCACATATGTTTCAAACAGACACAGTTTGGAGTTATGAAATAAATAAGGGTGGCAAACCAACACTGAGTCACATTAAGTGGAAACTTATACACCAACATGACCTCCTCGGCCGGTTAGCGGTGATATATATTCAAGGTATTGTATCTTAAAGCAACACAAGTTCACGCGTGTTTGTTTTAGTGGGGGTTGAAGATAATCCAGAATTTACCTGGTAACAGTCAGAGTTCAGGAATGAAGGTAAACTTGACTCTGGGCAAAAGTATAAGCCGACTCTGTTAATATTTAACAGCCAACCAGCAGGCTGTTGCTACATATTTAGAAGACTTTTTACACAAGGAGTGATTACCAAATAGCTGGTGCAACTTAATATCTGGTTGTTATAATGTCATATCATGTTTCTACTTGAGGATCAATAGAGACATGAACAAAGAAACAAACCAACACAAATGAGCAAATAAAGCATTCAGCTCATAGTAATAAAGTAAAGTAATAAAACTCTGGCAGTTTAGATTAATCTAAAAATGAAGACGTAGATGGAAAATAAAAGGTTTGGGTGTGAAAAGTACTTTCATTAAGTATTGTTGCTTTGAGGTCAAGGCCAAATATTAGGTAAGTGATTCAGATGAAAGACACCTCAAAGAATAAGCCAACAAACTAAAGAGGAGTTTTATACACTTGGCATAAGCAGTGCAGCGTCTCTGCAGAGGTCAGGGTTTTCTGATGCGGCTGTTCTCCTTCAGCGTGACACAGAGCAACGTCGTCCATCACAGGAAACACCACGGACCGATTTCACTGTGCTGCGTTATGTGTTTTTCAGAGCTGCATCACATTGAGCTCTGCTGGCCATCGATTACCTGACACCCGGGGAGAATTTAAAGTATCCACCAGGAAGATAATCCTCCTCAATATGTCGTCTCACAAACTGCACTGTCTCATAAAACACAAGACATTTTTTATCTGTTATTATATAGTATACTTTGGAAAGGGGTAACTCAAAACTATACAGAAAACTGGCTTTCATTTTTAATAAAACAAGTAGACACAAGGTTATAAAAAAAAAAAAAAATAATATAAAAAATATATATATATATATAACAAATATAAGCAATAGTGCACTTATTGCCATTTCAATTAGATTTTTTTTGTTGATTCTTTTTCAAATCATTCACAATGCATATCAGCAATTAAGCTCTTATTCTGTAGCACTCTTTTGTCCAACTTTCGTCTTTATTGCATCTATCCTTCTGCGTCGTTCCAACAGTTTGTTTTTGGCTTCATTCATTCAGTCACAGCGGACTGTCACGCTTTAGTTTATCACCGCCGCAATCACTGTGCATAATGTTGGCTCATTTATGACGACTGCCTGCAGCAGTTCAGTCACTGAAAACAGCACCGTCACAGCAGGAGGCGCCTGATACATAATGATTTATTTATTTTCCTAGTTCACAAATCAAATGGCCATTTTTCACAATAGGAATTTGACAACTGGTTACGTGGGGTGTCGCATAACCTGAACTCATGAGGTTTTAAAACGGTGATGTTTCAGACATACGTCTTTTATTAAGACGGCAGTGGGACCTCTTCATTTTTAGGGGCGTGGCTTTGAGAGATGGCAATGTAGAGTTGATAATAGTTATATTGGTTAACACTTTGTTTATGACCATCATCTATGAGGTGCCATTTTAAAATGTTATTGTTATTAGGGGTGCCATTATCAACATTATTGTTAAAATTAAGTTTAATTATGACACGACATCTAAATTTTGATCTGCAACAGATATATAATTTCAATTTGATCCATATAGGCAACGTTCATTATCGATATTGCCCGTTTTGTTTACATGAGAACATCAACAACATTTAAGTCGACATGCCAGAATAAACAGCCTACAGTTATAAGACTGGAACAATGCGCAAACAATTTGACCCCGAAAGTCCATTTGATTTATTGCCTTGGTTGTGCAGTTTTATGTTACAAATGTTTTCTGTCTTTATGGGATTTCAATTATTTATTTATTTTTCACATTCCAATTCCAATATTCTTAACAATTCAAAGTTCATTGTTTTTTTAAAGAGGGTGTACTTGACATAAAATGGTCTAAAAAATGCAATTATTTCTGGGACAGTTTATCGTCAAAAGCAGTTATCAGGTCTGACGGACTGTAAATAAATAAATAAATCTGGAGAATCCTAGTAGTCTTCAGGTTAGAGACCACATCCTCCCCTGCTCTAGTCTGGCTCCAGATCTTAGTTGCATGAAGCTCAAACTTCTGAAATCTGAACTCAAGTTAAAGCTCCACAGCAGGTGTTTACAGCGGACTCTATCTGCATCAAACAAATCCCTCCTTTTCTTTCCTCATCAAACACTGACGGCAAAGACCGGACCTGCTCCAAAATAACATTTTTTTAAAAAGATGTAGAAAAAAAAAACAACCACAGGAGAACATGACCAAAATTCACAGCTCTTCAACTGAGGCTGACAAGAACATCAAGTCTGCACACAAACACACACTCACACACACAAAAGTGCAGTCGGTCCACAGGAGTCAGTCATCCACATCTGATCTAGCTAGAGTGTGTTTTGCATGCAGTCTAGCAGAGACTGATGATGGAAAAAACTGGCAGTAGTTTCCGTCTGAGCCCAGCTTAAATATGCCGACCGCTTACAATCACACCGAGACTCGCTTTGGAGAGCGCTTCGAACCCGTCCCGCATATCAGGCATTGACTGATATACGACCGTAATAGTAAAGAGTGTTACAGTTTGAGAGTCAAAAACTGTCAGGTACCAAAAGCCAGAATCATTCTCTTCTTCACTTATTCTTTTATGTCATAGTTCATGGAATAAAATCGAAATATTATTTTGAAAAAAAGTTTTTGAATGCCCCTTTAAGAACTTTGCTGTATACATAAAAAAAATGGTCATTGGTAGTAATACTAGTGCTGAAAACATTGGTGTATCAATCGATAAGTCAATCAACCGAAGCGCAATCATAAAATATTTTGAGAATAGATTAATAACTAACTAATTAATACACTATTTATGAATTAAAATGCAAAACACTTGCTAATTGCAGCTTTTCAAATCGTGAGTATATGGTGCTTTTGTCTGTTTTACATCATTGTTAATTAAATATCTTTTTCAGTTTGTTTGCATTTTAATGCTGATGAACTGGATTAAAGAAATGCCCATAACCAACTCTGAAAAATATTACTTACGTTATCAAAATGCACACTTGCTCTTGGAAAACATTTACGGTCCTTTTATACAATTTATAGAAAATTAAGATTTAAGCAATAAGAGATAAATGTGGCGGGTGAGTTATAAATATAAGTGGTCCTCTTTTGATTGTTCCATTTTATTTTTACACTTTTGCAACAATTGAAGACACTGAGACTAACCCCTTCTTGCCACAGATTTGTACAGACACTCTGGCCTCTTTTAACAACTGTTTAAGACACTAAAAAGGAGTAAAAGATGCTTTCAACACAGCTGATGCTTCTGGTTCAGTTTCATGTTTCTTTATCTGCAGACAGCACGAATAAACCCAACAGTCATCTGAACACAAGACACGAGCTCTGTGTTGTTTGTTCTCTAACAGAAGTCCACCACTTCAGACTCCCAGCTTCATGTTATCACAGCATGCCCCTCCCCTTTTGGCCCCGTTAAACAGACACAAGCAACAGTCCGAGCCTCACATTTTGTTTGTAAAACACAAAAGAAAGCTTAATCAACATTTTCCGAGCTTATAAAATGCCGTTTCAGATTCTGGACAGCAGAGACGTTAGACGTTACCTGTCCGATCTTCCTCCGGCATGTGACAGGTGACGAGTTTATCACAGGACAAAGTTCACTGTCCGTTCTCTCTATCTCAGCCTGACTCGGCTACCCCTGTGAGAAAATGGATCCTACCTCCACACTTCATTTTCTCTCCTGGTTTCAGAGCGAGCAGCTGATTCCTCTCTACTTTTCCACAGAGTCAGTGAAGTCATCCCATAACACAAACTTTCTTTCTTTTCTACTCTTTGCTCCACCTTCTCCTCCTCGGAGCAAAGCAGCTGATTTTTCTTTCTTTAACTTGTGCAACTTGTAGCTCCACCCGCCCTGGCACTCATTGTGAGGAAACAACCCCCCCCCCCCATCCCACCCACCCACCCAGTCTCTGCAGCAGCTATGGTTCTTTACTGTCTTTATGGTCTGTTGGAGGCTAAAAGGTGTGCTGGATAACTAACCTGGCGTTGCATGAGGGAGCGGGGTTACCAATCTACAAGCTGGAATTCAAATGCAGCAAACAGCGGGGAGAGAAAAAAAATGGTTCTCAAAATCAAACAGCCTCTCTAACCACTTGACCATGAGAGAGTGTGTGTGTGTGTGTGTGTCTATGTGAGTGTGTGTGTTTTAAGGAAATACAGCAGGTGATAACAGGCTGATAAGCGAACCAAAAGAGAGCCATTGTCATGAACAAAACAGTGACAGGAGTTAAACAATGGAGGTTAAACGAACCAGCTTTTACTTCAATATTTCAGAGACATATTTTTACCTGGTAGATTAAAGTTCACCAGATAGAAGAAGTCGAATGTGTCCTGTACAGAAACTAGACGTGCGAGACATTTCACAAAAAGCAGAGATCTACTTTTAACTCAGAACTTGCTCTAACTTGTGAATTGGATGTGTGTTCTGCATTAATAGAAAAGATGTGACGGATGTGACTCAACACTGAATCACACGGAGGCAGAAAGCTGCTGCTGCATGTTTTCAAACCTCTCTGACCACACCCCCCATCGGTGATGTCACAGCAGGTGTTTCACATTAGATGGATTAAAAAAACACTATTATGGGTGTGTTAACAAACACAATATGTCATTGCTTTTGTTTTTTTTAAACATAAAATCTAATGGGAGTGGTTAAGATTGCAGATATATAAATAAACACAGAATCTACATGTTTTCAACTTTATGTTTAAACTTATGAGTATATAATTATTGTATTAATTACTATTATTAATGATCTATTAAGTCTCTATTGTGCACTGGGGCAGAATTACTTCTTATACACTTTATCATTTTACTCTTGTGTTTAATCTCTGTTTAATCTCTCGTATTTTCCTTTATTTATTTACCTTGCCAGTATTACTTCTTTTACACTGAATATTAATTTATATGTTTATATTTTCATTCTATTATTTGTTATTCTTCTGATGTAATCTTTGAACAAACTCTTGCAGAAGAATTTCCTTTGGGATTAATAAAGTCTTATCTTAACTTTCGGACTTTTAAACAGTAATGTTTAAAAAGGTAAATGAATCAAACTATTTCTTTTGGGTTTTCACAATCACAACTACAGTATAAAAGTTAACATTGAATCAAGTTTTCAAAGGTCACAGATTTGGTCTAATTTTATGAATACAGGTGTCTTGCTGGCACACAGAGGGCGACTATGTAACATAAAACACAAGACCGCATAAAGCTGTCTTTGGCAGGGTTCCAGATGGCTAACGCTAACACGCGGGGAGCAGAAACATTCTTCAGCTATTAATAAATCTGTCTGATTTAGCTTCACACCGCTCTCTCTCTCTCCAGCTGCGATCTATACAGAGACCGAGCTGCAGAGAACACAGTGACGGTGAAGACGGACTGGAGAAAGCTTGTGTCATATGTGGATTTGTGATACGTTAGCCTGTGATGGTGTAATGTCCTCCATATTGTTTTTACAAAGGGCTGTTCATAATTAAGTTATGATTGAGTCTGATAATCAATATTTTGATTGTATATTAACTGTAATTCGTCCCAGTGACATCGTTTACGACACAAAGTCAGCCATGTTCAGCTCATTCACTAAATGGTTTTCCTTATTAACAATTATATAACATGACAAATGTTAACATTAAAAAAAGAAGAAAGAAGCCAAGTCTGCTGCAATCTTGCAGGACTCTACTCATGGAAGAAATTCCAGAATGAGTTGTTAAAAACTGTGGTTTTTAAAATAGGATTTGAGGAAAGGTGTTTTTTTCTAATATACTACCAGTGCCAAACACATGAATGTTTAATTTTCTCTTTAAATGTTCCGTTTACATTAATGTGTTGAAGGTTTGAGTGAATCTAAGCTGAAGTAAGCGGAGGCGACTTTAGGATGCTTTTTAGAGAGTTTCAGCTCATTGTTTGGCTGTACGGCACGCAACATACATTATTTTGTTTCACTCGTACCGCTCTCAAAGCGTAGTTTTAAGTAGAAAAGTTCTAGAAACCCACTTTACTCTACCTACTCAGCACCAAACAGCAGAAAGACACAGCTAGAGACCAGCTGGTGAACAAAGTGGAGCATTTAGCAGCTAAAGAGATTTGATTATTCCCCTCAGGAGTTGGTAGAGATAAAAAAAAAAAAAAAAAACAGAGCTAAAATAAGACGGTTCCTGAAAACATCTAAGTGGTCGTAGCGTTTTGGAAAATCAACTCTTGATTTGCCAACACGGACAGCAGGAGCAGAGCAGAACACAGAGCTCTGTATTCTCTGTTTTCATGCAGGTCAGGATGCTCGTCTGTGTTTTCCAGACTGAGAGCTGGAGCAAGGCAGCAGATGGCACTGCCCACCAACCGGCATCACACACACACACACACATCTATAGTAGTGCATCACAAACTCACAGACACACACAAGTGGGACTCCCAGTATAGTAGGAAGCTCCATGCTGGGTCAGCTGATGGTCTGCTAAGGCCCACTGAACTGTTCACACACACACACACACACACACACACACACACACACACACACACACACACACACACACACACACACACACACACACACACACACACACACACACACACACACACTTTTGTGCTACTACAATTTGTAAACACACTATCCTTCATTCTCCAACACTCATCATGAATACATTTAAACGTCAAATGATTGTTTGACCAACACCAAGAATTTGTGGCAGTTCACACAGATCAAAAAACATAAACACACACACACCACACCACACACACACCATTCCCGTGAAGCTTGTTAACAGAATGTCTGTTCTCATCAACAACTAGACTGACACTAATCACATCACTATGCAAGCAGAAGTGTGTGTGTGTGTGTGTGTGTGTGTGTGTGTGTGTGTGTGTGTGTGTGTGTGTGTGTGTGTGTGTGTGTGTGTGTGTGTTTAAGGACAGCCAGACAGGCAGTAACAGCATCCTTGATAGCAACAAGAGATCCAATAAAACCATCAGTCACTGTTTCATTCTGACCGAGCAGAAACAAAAATCTTTCTTTCAAGTCGTCCAACAATGGAGAAAGTTTTTTTTTTAACAATATGTGCTAACCACCAAACAAAACATTTGAACGATCAATAATAAAGCTTTAATGAATCAGTGTCAACCAATGAGAATGCTTACTCGCTTCGTCGGCGTGCCTCCATCCCATCAGGTAGGAAGAGTTTGATTGTTGACACGATGCAGCCATGGGTGACTGGAAACAGACAGACAACCACAGTGTTAACGAACAACACGTCAGTACTGGTAACCAGTTCTGAGTCAACATCCTCACATTATCAGTTAGGGTGGCAAAATCAATAAACATTTTAGCAAAATCACAATTTGCTCAATTCTCTTCGATCGCAGGAGGCGTAATCTTTGTTAGAGGGTAAATATGAGTCAAAATAACATTTGTATTTTTGACATGTGGCCTGGATTTAAGAAAAACATTTGTTTGGTACAGGTCTCTGCAAAAATCACAACAAAAATCATTTAAATGTGTTTTGAAAATGAGAATAATTATGAAAAAAATGATAATTCCCTCTAATATCATATTTTTTTTCAAAATCTTTCAGGCTCTGTGGAGAGAAGTCCTGAACAACACCATCACCCAGCAGCTGTCAATAGAAGCTTGTTGACTCTGTACTTTTACGACTTTCTAAATGTTATTATATCAAAGATAACCATTTAGCAAACCATGCTGCAGTGCTTTTACATTTGTCAATCTAATGAATTGGTAAATTTTGCTCCCATACAGTATGAAAACTTATTTACCATCTCTAGAAACTTGCTTGAGTGGGACTGACTATATCTATCTATCTATATCAATATATAGATATAGATATATATCAAAGTTAATGTTACGTCGGTTCCTTTGTCTAAGTAACTTTATCTTTTTGAGGTTAAAACATTTAAGTGACTGACCAATATGAAAGATCTGCTCTGCTGAACCTCAAAACAATGATGTGGAAACTTTAACAAAAATTAAAGCAGACCTGATATTCATTGTGATGGATAATAATGTTCCAAGAGCCATTCATTTTTATACTATAAATGAATGGAAATGAATGGCTGCCCAGAACATATGGAAAAATTCATTTAAATATACAAATAAAACAACTGTACAGCATGAATTCAATGCATAGTTGTATAGCTAAAATATGCCAAGACACAAGGAAAATAATCTCCAACTTTGATATATTTGATGCTAATGTTATCTAATCTGATTCAGTGGAAACTGTAGACTGGCGCGGTTGTCAAACAGTGATGTTCACAGATGAACCTGTAGTGGTGGTCTCATATGGACGGAGGTCTGAATGCCCATTGGGACTCCAGAATGAATTATTAGTGGAGCTGAAAAGCTGACCCAAATATCTGCTCTGCACTTTGCATGCGAACCGTATGTCGTCTATGACCTCAGCTAAAGGCGCCTTAAGGCCCCCTTAAAGGTTAGTGGAGTGTAATTATTTCTGGGTTGTATGTGTGCATCATCATCTCAACAAGGCTGGTAGAGGAAGGAAGAACATGACCCTGTTCTCCCTCACCATCTTTTTTTTCCATTTTGCAACTTTTTCAGTATTACAGATGCTAAAAGCGTCCAATATAAACAGTGTTTGTGCACTAAAATGACTTTTATTTGAATATATTTACCGTGTGGACATATATTCTGTAAGTGCATGTACCTTTGCGTGTGTTCTCAGTGACGTCGACGCCGAATTGAATGATGTCGCCGGAGAGGACCTCGCAGGGCGGACTCTCCTCCGAGCCGCGACTCAACCTCTGGCTGTTGATGAACGTGCCGTTGCTGCTTTTAGTGTCCTGCAGGTAGAACTGAGACACACAAACAACAGCAGGTAAGAAACATGTGAAGAAATCAATAAAACACAAAATACAGAAACAACAGACATTGACAAACTGATTTAATTAAGTAAAATCATGTTTGAAACTATTAAAAACACTGAATGAAGGGAGAGGAAAAATACAGGATGACAGTCAACATTCAGCTGCAGCTCATAATGAAATTTCACAACAATCAATAGTCATTTTCAAATTATACGTCATACTAGTGCTCATTTCAGCAAACCAACGCTCAGAATGTCCCAATAAAATGTACAATAATTATAATAACGCCGTTTATCGGAGATTAGCGGCTAACGATAAACAGCGGTTGGGTTGACTCGGTGCGTTGAAGTTAAATTATAACACTATCTGGATGTGTTCAAATGTAAATGTGAGAACTTAAACAAATACACTTGTTTGAAGGACATGTTTTCACAGCAAAATAAACTGTTAAACTTGCTAACAATAGCTCAAAGCAGCTTATTATACATCTACAATACTACTAATGCCAAGATTTTTGTGTATAAGTAAATAAAACCCAATCGTTTATTTCCCATTCATTAGAATTGCGTGTTTTCTGCAAATAATCACAGATAACAAAATCAAAGTAAAAGTAAAAACACAGATTTGTTGACGGTTAAATTGATTTCTGAGTGATTGAAGTTATGCCATGCAGCTGCCATACCAGTGCTCTACCACACTCAAAAGTATTTATACTGACATTAAAGGAAAAACAAATATAATGTGACACATACAGTTCCAGCCCGTGCTTCAGAATTATACAATTATATGAATTTTATGCCGTACCGCCCAGTCCTAGTTCCAACATTAACAAGACTAAGAGTCTCCAGCCTCTTAGCAGAGCAGTGAGGCTGTACTTCAGTTTTGGATTAAAGGACATTTTGACCTGATATTGGTGCAAGTCGGAAAGTCTGGGTAATCACCGAAGTCAGAGGGCTTCATCCTCTGTGAACCATCAATGTCCGTACCAAATTTCATGAAAGTCCATATAATAGTTGTTAAGCCGTTTTAGTCTGCAACGACCAGCATTGCCATCCTGGGAGTCACGCCACTGAGGTAGCTACAAACACATTTTGATATGCCTTATGGTCTTACACCATGGGTATTTTATCACCAACACATTCGCCAAAATATCTCTTTCCTTTTCCTGGTTTGCCTCCTTATTGTGCCCCACAAAACATGTTCATTATCGTGTCCACCCCTGAACACCTCGGCTTGTTCCGCAGACTTTACATTTAGAAGACACAACTGCAAAGCTTTTCTCTGGAGAAGTTTTTAAAATCACAAATCTTAATGGTCAAAAACAAAAGGAATAATAGTTGACCTTGTCTCCCTTTCAAGGTACCCTGTAAACATCATCCTGTCAAAACACATCATTGATTTTTACAGTCCATCTCTTGACTGCATGGGTTCTTTTGTTGCACTCACTCATCACTACTCTCCTCCCGTCAGCACATGGCTGTGTGACTAGTATTATGTTCATATTTTAATCCTGAGGCTACACTGTAGTGCTACCGCCCAGAAAAATACAATAACACTGACAATACAGCAACATTTCACATCAGTTAAAGCACTTAGACAGTCACATTGCACGAATCCACAAGGACAACAACGTCAGTAAAACACAAACAGCAAGAATCAACTCTTTCATTCACAAATCATTCAGAAAACAAACACTGTAATCAATTATATATTCACAGACAGAGATATTAAGTGTATACACACACACACACACACATATCAGACAGGAAACTGAACACGCATACACACACATTTGGCAAAAACAACTACACATGTACAGACAAACAAGGATTAAAAGCTAACAACAACACAAACAGAACACACAAACATAAACCTTAAGCATGAACACTCAGACACATTAAGGTATGAATTATTAACACACACGCACACACACACACACACACACACACACACACACACACACACACACACACACACACACACACACACACACACACACACACACACACACACACACACACACACACACACAACACACACAATCTGGATGCCTGAGGCCTGTCTCTCTGTCGTTCCAGGAGTTTCATTCATCAGCTCTCAGCTCTCCGACACGACTGAAAACCAATGTCGATCTAACAGAGAGAGGAACGGGAGGAGAGAGAGAGAGAGAGAGAGAGAGAGAGAGAGAGAGAGAGAGAGAGAGAGAGAGAGAGAGAGAGAGAGACCGAGAGAGACTGAACACTGAAGAGAGTAAGAGAAGCCGAGACAGACTGTTTGACTGTTTATCTGACTGCAGTGTGCTACGAAAAAGCTACCAATTCACAGATCATGATAGCTATATATATATATACACACACACATATATATATACACACAGACACACACATACAGGCAGACAGTTAACTCCTGTCCCCATGGTAACCTGGAGACAGGGAGGGAGGGACCTAACTATAGAGCTTTTCACCCAGCAACAACACACACACACCGCATGCGTCACATACCTCACATATGGCTCTCAAACATTTATACCTAGTGTGTCTAACACACACACACACACACACACACACACACACACACACACACACACACACACACACACACACACACACACACACACACACACACACACACACACACACACACACACACACACACACACACACACACACACACACACCCTGTGAGCTGCAGACTGCTGGTTGAGTCTCCCACCAGTGAAAGTCGCCCGTCTATATTCATTAAAGCATTTGACGTTTGCTCATTTCACAGCTTTATCAGCAACACAACACGACCAATCAGTCATAATTAAGCAGTAAAAAAACAACAGTAAAGCTTTGTGCGGCTCCCTCAGCCCGTTTGAATGGGGCCTCTGTTTTGACACAGCAGGGGTCTCAATGTAGAGGCTCCAACAAAAATGACACAAAGAAAGTTTAAACTGACTTGACCCTTGTCTACATCAGGAAAGACGCTATCTCGCTTGCAGTGCACTTACATTAAATTTATGGTAAAAATGTACAACTGGGAAAAAACAACATTTGCATGGTCCTTTCAAATAGTTTGCAAAAGCCACATATCCACTAAGAAATTCCTTGTAATTTAATCCCGCGACTACTTTTCAAGGAACTAATAAAAGGCTCCTTCAGCCCACTGTTGTCTGCGTTTCCATGGCGGTCTGAAGACCTGCGTAGATTAGGAAAAGGACACATGACATGGAGGGTCGAGGGATGCAGGTGGTCACGAGGGTGAACACATTCTTCAGCCTTCAGAAACAAATTAAACCTTTCTTTTGTCTCACTGCTGGATAGTATTTACTGATTCACGTTGGATGTAATGCATTTAATACAGAGGAGAATGAAACTGTCTCTACAGTAAATCATTTGAGTGTTTGATTTTTTATTTATCTGTGCTTTAAAACATAGCCGCAGTGAAACAATCAGAAAAAAACTTTTTTTTCCTCACTCTCATTCTACCGCTCGCCTTCTCAGCTTCTAACTTCTGTCTTTTTTTTTTTTTTTTTTTAATAATAGGACTAACTTTACTTTAAGGTCAAACATAGAGATTACTTCCTTGTTTTATTAATAAAGCGGGACACGAGTAGAAGCAGCTGAACCTTTGTGTGTTTGACCAATGTGCACGGTTATCCCTGCAAACGTCACCCTGAAAGTTCCTGTACTTTGAGAGAGTACTACCACCCGACACAGGCCTTTCTTGGATGTCCCCAGAAACTGGTTTAGAACCTGGTTCCTGCAGTCAAAACATAGTGAGTTCTACAAAGCTTCCTGTTAAAAAAGGTCCTAAGCTGCTGATCAATGAGACTGTGAGAACGCAACATTTTCACCTGCTACACCAATCCTTTCATTTCCCATACTACACTTAAATTCAGAGTACAAGTAAACAATTAAAAGCTCAGAGGAGCTCTGAGTAATCTCTCTGTCGGTTACAGTTGTTGTCTGATCTCAGCCGGCGTTTGATCTCCAAAACTATATTTCAAACACCTAAACTTCACAGTACAAAACCGTTCAGGAAGTCCCTTTCGTTTCCCCTGAAACAAACTGTGGCCAATGAGGAAATTAGGCAACCGTGATTCAGCACTAAACGCAGAGTTATGAAGTTGGCTGAATCTGAGCTCTGAGGCGACACTGTTCATCAGCAGACAGTCGTTTTTTCTCATTCTGCAGTAATCCCGGCTGATTATGAAGCACCGGCAGATTATGAAGCAGCTCCAGTCCAGACGCACTTCAGTCTTGAGTGTTTTGAAGGCGTAGCGCTCTCCAAAATGATTACCGACTCGAAAACACGTGTGAATGAATGACAGATCCGTTGGTTAACGGGTAACCCGGGTGACTCGTATCGTAACTGCCATGAATCTATTCGGGTTTATCTGATGTGCCCTTCTGAAACGTAGACACAACAAAGCAGATCACAGACTGCCTCGCTGATTTGTTGACTTACTGACCATGGATAATGGCTGAGAGTCCCTCTGTTTGTGTGTATGTGTGAGAGAGAGAGAGAGAGAGAGAGAGAGAGAGAGAGAGAGACAGAGAGTGAGAGGGAGAAAATTCTTTCCTTGTTCAGTCAGCTGGTGAACTCGACGGCCACATGCCAACATCTCACAGCTAGCTACTGTCTCTGAAGAGAGAATTGCAAAAAGGAAGAGACAAAGAGCAGTTCTGGCTTATTACAACTTGGGTCTTCATTTCTTCTCTACAAGAACACTGTGAGCACACAACTACAGAAAGTACAGCAGGTCAGAGTTGTAGCAGGAAGTGGGTCTGTAAACTGTGACGGACAATTACAGCAGAAAAAACAAGTTTCTCTGCCCTGGAAGTTTGTATACAAACTCTTTGATCGTCTGTCTCCTTGTGTTTCTTGAGCCTTCTCCCTGTTTGTGTATTATTACTGTCTTTCCGGTTCTCAAATATATTAATTTTGTAAGAATAATCACATGGTAATTAATTAAAATGATAGACAAAGCTATGAAATAAGACACAAGTTGTAATAAACAAGAATTTTCCTTTAACATGGATTTCTACTGGTGTCCCTAAAGAGGTTTACTAAGATGTTTGTAATAGTAGTTTTTAAAATGAACTAAGCCGTATCTAAAAACCCAATCCAGACGTGAAAACATTCATTTTCGTTCAAGAAAGGACCAGTCAGACCCTGTCAGATGTGAACCGAGGAAAACTGGACCGGATCCAGACTGTGGTCGACCTGAACATCATCTCACCCTTAAAAAAACAATTATTTCTCCTGCGATGATGATGATGATGAAGCAACACATGATCAGAGCTGATAGGAGTGTCCACTTCACTATCACTATCGAGGTATTAAACTTATTGACACACAGACCTGAGACCAGTGGTAGAGTACAAACGGGACCATACTCTCACCATAGAGAAGCTGGAACCATCCCATGTTTGACTGTTGGATGACTTAATAAATAAATTATCATAATTGCAGCTCTTTATATTTCCAGATTGTATGAAAAACAAAACATTACACAAGTTGCATTATCCTCAAATGATAATGTGCAATCATTTAAAAAGTCTGCTGGTATGCTGAGTTCAAGTGCTGGTGAGAAACTCTGAAGACGTATGTAGTAAAAAAAAAAAAAGAAAAAAGTGTCGAAGTTGGAAGTCTTTGTCATTAATTTGTAGACCAGATATTTATGATACCCGATTGATTCTTACCTCAACACTTCAGTATTTATATGACACATATGTCACCCTCAAGAAAAAACATTTTTCAAAAGAATTACGTGTATTTTGTACTTGTAAAAAGAAAAAATAAATCTGGAATAGGGCGATATTTTTTCCAAGCAAAACAATATCACAGAAAAGCACCACTTTTCAGACTTATCCACACTCGTGACTCATGGTGACTTTTCAGCACTGTTGACATTCCTGCACCACTTCCTCCCACTATCGGAACATTTCTCTGGGACACACTGCATCCCTTTATCGCTCGCTCTGTCCTCCTCCTCCTCCTCCCTTTTCTCTCTGCATCATTAGTGTCAGCTAAATGAATACATTGCAATTGTGTTTGGATGTTAATTTGACCCTCAGCCTCCGAACACAGCGCACAACAACAGCTGGCAGCAAACGGGCAACGACAACCACTTTAACAGTCAGCAGTTGGACACATGTCACCAATTTGGATGGACGCTGCTGCACACAAACACACACACACACACGGGTTAATAGACGGAGAGTAGTAGTCAGCTGACAGATAAACTCTGTGCCTGCATTCATCAAACCTCTCAGAATCACTCGTAGGAAGTCACACTGAGGTCATTCCTCCGGTTAATACACTACTTAAAAGGTTCTCTATGCGACATTAAGAGGATTAATATAGCAGCAAACAACTATTATGTCTACCTGAGCAGAGAGATGAGTTGTGCTTCCTTTTTGTGTGTTGTTGACATAGCCGGTCCAGCTGTGTGTGCCTTTTAGTGCATGTTAGCATGCCTCACTGGCTAGCTACTGGTCGCTGAGCCTTGACATCATATCATATCATATACAGGGGATATCGCCTGTATTGTGCAAATACAACTGCGGCGATGATTTTCTACCAGATTTCTACACCCTTGGTAGTACTATAGTATAGGGCTCTAATGTATAGAAACTGTAAGTAATAGGGGACAAAGTACACGGTCCGTGTTCTGTGGATAAATACAAGGTTTACCTGCAGATAATGTTTTTAGCAGTCTGAGTGAGCAAGTATCTCCCAAAGTTACAATTTAGGGAATCTAATTTTGGAAAATAATTTAGGAAGAGACCCATTTGATTTGATTTATTTAGACTGCTCAAGCCTCATTATACCCTTCTGTAAACTTACCTTTTACTTCTCATTTACATTGGAAGCATGTTAGGAAGGTATCTATTTGTCAGTATGAAAAAGTGGAATAATTAAAAGAAACCTAAAACTGTTTCAATGTAAAGGGCGTGTGAGTATTGTTCCAGGACAGACTTCTCCTTTCGTCTACTTAGTATCCTTGAGGTGGATGTGATTAAATAGCTTATAAGAAAGTTCTACATCCCGTATCTCCTCATTATCCAAGACGTGTGCAGATGATTTGCATAATAATTTTCCACCTGCTGTGAAGTCTTGACAGGTCAGAACAGCTCTGCTACTCTCTAATGTATAGAGAGAGGATGACTTTGCTCAGTTAGGAAAGACGTTAGAATACTTACAAACCTCTGTCACAATGAGTCGCGGGCCAGTCTGGACATATTTCCTACCAGAGGTTTGATCAACTTGTTTCCTGAACTCTCCAGGCCGATCAGAAAACGCAAAAAAAGCAGTTATGCCCAACCCTAAAGAACAAATCATTCAGTCATATGGAGCTAAAAGTATGTAAATATACACACAAAATACTCTATGAACAACTTGAATCCAAAATATCCCCTCGAATACCATCCCAACGGTAGAGACGCACAAAACTAATGAAAAATTCATGAATCTGAAAAGAATCTGAACTTCTATTTCAAGGTTGGATATGAAATGAATGGGGGTAGACTTTTTTTTTTTGGTTTGTTCGTTTCCCTTTCTTTTACGTCATGTTTTTTATCTATGTGCCTAGTATTTATTAATGTGTTTATCAATCCTTAACGTAGCCAGGAAGGTCATTTTCAAGATTCGAGTCCTTGAAGTGAGTGATTATATATTTTAAATTAATCAAAATAAAACACGATGAGATTCAAGTTTGAAATAACCTCGATTTGCATATTAGATAAATATTTTAGCCAGATATGTCTGTCAAAAAATCCTTTATGAAGGTTTACATGCTGACAATATGCTGCAATAAGTAACCACAGCAGCAAAAGATAAAGTAAAACAACAACAAGGATTTCTGGAAATAAGGGAAATACTGTGAATGTAGGCCGAGTGCTGATGCAATACAGATAAATGACTGTAGGAACAGTGGTAGTAGTGTTCAGTAATCCATTACTGTAAAGATCAAAAGAGCAACGGATCACTTTCAGAAGTCAAGTGGAAGGTCGAATGCAAAACAAAGAAGAGGCCATGAGAGTTGTGTTAATAATTAGTGACAGTGAAAGTATGAGGGGGCTCCTTTTGTGAAGCTGGATGTCAAAAGATTGGTCACACTGCAGGACTGGAGCTGAGGCGTGAGATTTCCTCCATGTTTTGTTAAATGAAAGAATCGGTCACGCTGAGGGGAAAGCGGGTCGTGACTGGCGCGATAAACCTGTTCTGTTAACAAAGTTGTTGAGCAGAGGAAAGAGGAGAAGAGGCTTGTTAGGCTTGAGAGAGAGAGCGAGCGAGAGAGAGCGAGAGAGAGCGAGACAACAGGAATGAACGCCTTCTACACATGGAACCCGTCGCGCTGCTGCTGGGCTCCTCCGTCTGTTTAAACAATGTATTTTTAGCCTCTGTTGATTGTTCAAAGTGGGGATGTCCTGATTCCTGTCCTTTAACATTGGGAATATGCTGATACCGAGACACATTCAATTACTGCTCTCCATTAAAGTACGCCCGACTCAGAATGGATACAGATGACAAAATTAAATACTTTCACATTTGTAATATACATACATGGAATTTGACCACTGCGCCACTGCATTTTTTAGGAGCAGTGGGCTGGTATAAAAGGCGCTTGGGAAGCAATTTTGGGTTCATTGCTCGCTCAAGAACGCTGCGACATACGGACAGTAGGAGACAGGGATGAAACTGTTAACCTTGTGGTTAAAGGACAACCTTCTCCTGCACTCGTAGACATTTCCAGTTAAAACATAACGGACCCAGTTTGGATAGTGCTGCAGCACTCATGAGATATTTGGCAACTCCCACACGAGCCGAGCCAAAGTCATGTAGAATGTACGCGGTGAAAGATCGCTTGATACGACATGTCGTTAAGCTGTCTTGTTATCTCATGGGGTAAGATTTTGTAGTCAAAGTTAACTCGGGGTGCTGAGTATATCCAGGTTTCAGTGGATGTCTGGGAGGCGCTGTAGATGGAGGGAGAGCAGGAAGAGTTTGTTGATCCCGGTGTGTGTCGGAGCAGAGCGAGCCAGCCGACTGAAGCTTGGACTCCTGCCACGGATTTCCAAAAGAGGCCGTTTGCTGCTACTGACAAACAGAAAGAGGTTGTTTTTTTGTTTTTTTTAAATCAGTGAGCACGTGAGCATCTTCCAGCATGCGTTTCCTTGAAAGGTGAGTGCTGCTGCCCTGCTACAGTGTTTCGGCTACAGATTTCAGCTGCCTATTTACAGCCCCCTATTTTCAGCTCTGTCACTTTAGTGGTCTGTATGGAGGAGAAAGAGAGAGTGCACAACAGACAGTAACTCTCGTTTTTTTACTATCTATTATTTTTATTATTTCAACTAACCGATTGCTAGAAAAACAGAATATTAAGTGTCAACAGTTTTGATAAACGACTAAGGATTTAAGTGGTTAAGCATAGATGTCAAACATCTGGTTCTATCTTCTCAAATGTGAGGAGTTTTGTCTTATAATAAACTGAATATCTCTGGGTTTTGGACTCAAGCTCTTTAAAGTCTGGTGTATTATTTGACATTACATTCATATTTAGATGAAAACTTTATTTTTTCTTTTCCTTTTCAATATAAGGTCTCCAATTAAGGCAAAACAAATGCAGTAAAATGTATTATTCTAGGACATTTCTTTATCTGATGTGTCTCAAATCTTGGCATAAAGTTCGACTGTCGTGTGCTATTTTGAAAACAAAATCAAATCTGTATTATTTATGAATAAAATACATGTCCTTATTTGGAAGCTGAACAGATATCTAGGTATCTCAGAATAAAACCTTTGTAAAACGCTGGATAATGTTCAGCTTCAGTTGTTATGTTAATCTTTTATAAAAGGTAAACACCATGTTTTATTAAATAATGCAAAGGCTTTTGAATCTCTTCACAGTTCAATTTGTTATTAAAATGCCTGATATTTTCAACACAAGACGCATTTGACGTTTAACAACAAGCTCATAAAAGGCCGTTTGTGTCAACAGCATCTTCCTTCCTGTCTGAGGAAGTGTTGAAAAGCTGAAGTCTCAGGAGGAGTTGCTTCATCAGTCTGTAGAATAAACAGCGGTTCACCTGTTGACCGGAGTTTATTCTGGTCAACCTCTCCTTCTGGCTTTTTGGACGACAACCTTCCTACCAGGCTGGAAAACGTTGAGCTGCGGTTGGTATGTTAATCTTCTCTGAATGTTTCACAGGATTCGTTCACCGATTTTGCAGCCAATAAGATGCGTAGGAATAGAGCTCCACATGATGGTTGGAGTAGAAGAGAATCACAAGATGTAAAAGTAAAAAAACAGGCTTTAACGTCGCCTGCACAGCTTCTAACCGCCTGCATCATGTACGAACAAGTTATTAAAACCTGCTGCGAGCTCATTAGATGGAACTGTAAAGTTCAAGATCGTAAAAGTGTCACGTGTCAAACAATCACAGCTCCGACGGAAAGAAACGAGGTGGAAATGAAGACGTTTTAAAAGTAAGTTTTATGGTGAACTGAGGAAAAAAAGTTTCCGCTGGAAAGAATAGAAGCTTTTATGGAAGAAAAACACAAATGTGTTTAATCAATTGGTATTGTATCAACCCTCAAAACTCCAGCATAATTATTTCCCTTCTGTCATCCATAGGGTGCTGTATCAAACCTTAAACATAAGTGAAATACCTCCATCTATTTGTCCAGGCACTGTGACCTCTGACCCTTGACATCCTTACCAGTGGCTTCTTGTTATGTACGACACTGAAGCAAATTCTTTAGCACATTAAACAAGTGTTCATTTGTATGAAATAAACAGATGGAGATTGGTCGTCTGTACTAGTTTGGCTTCTAATTAAGGGTGGGTGAAGAGAGAAAAAAAAGTCACTAAGTCAACCGTAACTAGGCTCAGGAGGCTTGTTGAGCTTTCAGCGGTGTGTAGTGAACCTACAAGTCCGACAGCAGATATCCTCAAAGTTTAGAGAGTGGGCTGTATGTTTGGCTGTTGATTAAACAGTGTGGAAGACATCACTCACAGCTGAATCCAATGAAGATCAACAAAAACAACTTTGTTTGCTCAAAAGGTAGGATGCTAACAACGCTAGCTAGCTTAACAAGGTACCAAAATAAAAGAGGGGGTTGAATATAAATGATTAATTCATGATATTGAGTGTTTGTGAAATGAAGGTTTACGGTGTGCATGCTATATCCTGATGCGCTTTTAAAAAAATTGAAAAGCAGGAATATTTAGTTTTATATTTGATAATAAAAGCTACAAGGAGTCGTAAATAAAAGTTAACTTAACATTAGCTTAAAAAGACAACAATACATTCACTTTAACATTGTTGTTCCTGTAGGTTTGTCCTTCATGCACTGGGACCAGAGAGCTTTTCCCTCCATTTAAACGGCCTCTTCATTCACAATACTCAGCCGACAAATGATACTGTGAATGTAGCTCTCAAATGCATATTGTAGTCCTTTCTGTCAATTTCTCTCCAATACGCAAGAACCATTATTCCAGAAATCTGCTATAATCTGCCTTATGAATATCCATCACTGTACTGACAGTGACCTTCATCAAGACTAGTTATCGTAACAGTCAATTCTGTTGCATATTTCAGTTCAGTGGACAAAGGTTTACATTCATAGAATAAAGAAGGAGTTTTTAAATCGAGTCGAAAATGTGAGATTCCCAAAGATTCCCCCTCTTCTTCTAAAGCTCCATCATGGCGTCCTGCTGCAGTGTTTGGATGCAGCATTGCTATCACTGAACACACACACACACGCGCACACACACACACACACACACACACACACACACACACACACACACGCACACACACACACTGCCAGAGTCTGAGTTTGAGTTTGCCTTTTCCTGCCAACAGTGTCTTATTCCTTCACACTATAGATATAAAGAGAGCTTCAGAGCAGCATCCTGTCTGCGTGTAACAGCGTTCCTGTGCTGTGTTGGTATTCAGACTGAGGCCATTACCGTGCCGTGGACTACTGATACCAGACAGCAGCCCGGCTCTGCTGTCAGCACCGCTCTCCACCGGCTGCCTGGTTCACTGAATGATTAGATATCTGGTTGTCTTCATCACAAACCAACCACCCGACTGTGCAAAAAGGCTGCTGAATGATCAGGGACCGAAAATGTACTTTTTGGTGGCTGGTAAACTGAAAAGGTTTCTGTTTTATGACAGTCAACCTGCCATAAACTTGCATAAAACGTTGCGCTGCTATTATATTGCCGTCATATAAAAAGACGATCTCTCCCCACCCTGTTATCCATGAAGCGCCTCCTCTCTACTTTCTTATAACCGTACTTCCACTCCGCTCTTTATTTTCCCTTTAGGTTGATTTACTCGGCCTTTGTGTTGCAGCATACTTGCAGAAATTCCCCTCTGTGGTGCCCAGCTTGAGGCCAGATGTTTGACCGCTGGATAAAGTAAGCGTGACAGTAGCGACGGTGGACAGCGAGGGTTAATCGAGAGATAACATCCGCCACCAGTGTGCAGAGTCAAAACGTGTGCAATCAAAGTGTTCGTAGTGAAGTAGGATGCTAATTCTGGACAGTGTGAACCTCTGGCCTCACCTGAAGCCTACAGCAATGCAATGACTCATCCACTGTAGGGAGTGTGGAGGTGTGTGCATGTGTGTTCTCATTATAACCCCACAACTACACCGACAATAACATAATAATTCACCCGGCGCAAATAAATCCTTATGAGCATCCATATGATGAAAGATCCTGGAAAATGAGTTGCTGTGGTAACAAGATTGCAACACCCGGGTCTGATGGCTGCATGAATAACCATTCAAGTCCTTAAATCTATTTACTTTGACTTAAAATCAACACCACCTCATTGTAAAGCCATGCCAGGCTGTTAAGTGTATGACACACCAGATATGAAATGGTTAGAGGAATGAAAAGGGTAGCAGAGGAGTGGAGGACATGTTAGTAACAAAATCAGAAAGGATTTATCCCCAAAAATTCAAATGTTGGGATGTCGGCTAACTTTTAGCCTGTAATGCTAATTTGGGTGTTATTATGTTTTATTTATATACCTAAAAACACAAGTGAGGGAAAAAGGAAACGCCAAACATGAAATTTCAATCTTAAGAAAATGTAAACATAAATTATGAACCACAGTTCCACACCAGTACTCTGCATTTAACTCCCTCCTCAGTGGAAATAATACTTTCAGGAGGTTCAGTATAACAAACAGCAGCTAATATTCTCATTTAAAGTAACAGCTAAACATAACTGAGCATGGAACATTTATAAAAGTACAAAAAACATTACAAATATAAAATGACAAGGTTTGTTTTTAACTGGCAGGAGGGATATTCCCTCTGCACAGGCTTCTACTTGCCGTCTGGTATTTACACCTGTTCAAACCTCGAGGCCTCAAGCTGATAAGGCTTCTTAAACTATGCATTCACACTGTAATTAAAGTCTGGCTTTCCACTGCATTCTTTTCACTTTCTCAACTCGAAATCCTCCACAGAGGGGCTGACCCAACGTGACGTCGGCCTGCGGAACAGTGCTGCAGACCCTGATGTGAGGTAATGCACGAGACATGTGGGCCACAAGCAGGGACACAAGCAGCGCAGGAGAAGACAAATTTAGCTCCAACATTGTTTCACGCAGACCTGCACTGATGCAGCAGAGTTTACGCTCAGTAGCAGGGAACGAATAACGCAGGAACCACCACGATTACATATTTCACCTTCCAACTATCAGCTAACCAGCTAGCATAAACAAACTCATCAGCCACAGACAAGAAGCCTGAATTCATTTATATGCCATTAACTACTTTCGCAACAATCATTAAACCCTGGTTGTTGCATGGAAACACAAAACGCTTTTCAAAGATCAGTGTCCTGCATCTCGTAGTTCTGACGTTTTTACAACTACGTCCTCCAGAACAATAAACCTGCTCTGATCTGGTCAACTGCCACATGGATGAATTAATGACTGGATAAGTGTAAGTGATACAGCTGTATTACAGATATCTCCACAGTGAGTTATAGATCTTGTTTAATCTGCCTGACTGATGAACCAATCAAACTGTCCTGAGACCCATAACTGGTCTTTGGGTATCAGGCGATCCAGACTACCGATCCGGTACCAGTGTTTAATCAATCATCTGTGTGCCTCACTATCTGGAAGTGACTGGGATCATCATTTTATGATTAAGACAACATCAGACTTTACTTTAACATTGCTTTTCTATCTTTGTAAAAAAAAATTAAAACAGATTATTCCAGTCGTTATGAACAACACCACCACCGCCCTAGAACTGGTAAACCTACATAGAAAGAAACCTTTATTGGTGATATTAAATACACCTGTTGTTTCACCACTATTACATACAATCAAAAAGGTCTTATTATAGATCTTATTTTGGAAATTGAAACACAGAAACCAACAGAAACCAATGAAAACACCAAAAACATAAATGTGCTAGACGGTCTCGATACTTTCTGACTTCCCTACGCTGTTTCTCTCAGCTCCAAGCCCACTTGTTCCTTCTGAATCTTTAAAAACCAGCTCACAAAAAAAAGCCAACATTACTCACACAGGAGCGAGGACTACATTTGTTGGGGACTATTTTCAGGAGCGTATTAACACGAAACAGGAGTAGTTTGCATTCAACATCTCATCAAGGACAACATTTGGGACAACTAGTGTAGTTATATACTGGCTTTACATATGGTTTATTTAGCACTAATGATAAAATAAAGAACTATACACTAAAAATATGTTGTGATGAACATCTTAATCCTTGAGTACAACTTGTGTAAAAACTATAATCATATTTCAATCTTGGGACAGTTCCTCAAAGTCACGGAGGAAGGAAGAAGTCAGCGACCGTGAAATGACACAGTCCCAGGACCTCGAGGGGTTAAGAGAGAAGCAGCTGGGTCTGATCTGACCTTCCCATGATGGCTGCTGCTTAAATAAGAACACACTTCATTATTTCCTCTTAGGGCCCTTCAGATACTCGGCCCACCAGCTGCGCCCGTGTCAATTAGTTCATCCTTCCTTCACAGTAGTCGGTGTCAAGGCAACAGTCCCAGAGGGAGGCCGTGAGATCAGTAAGCTACAGTACATAACATGTAATCACAGGGGTGTAGGTCTCAATCCTTAATCACATTTCAGTCTGGCTGCAAAACAATAAAACTGACCAAATATAAAAGACATGATGTCATCACGTTGTGATTTCTTCCAGCGGCTCCAGTTGAGCCTGAGAAGTGAGACCGAGGGATCTTTGTGGGATCTCTCCCAGTCTTAAAAGTACGAGTGGACTCTGCTCTGATGTACAGGAAGATAACATCAATAATAAAGCAATCTGCCGGATCACTGAGCCGACTGATCGGCTCGTCAATCACAGGATGCGACCGGTCGCACCTGTATCTCTCCAGAGCACACTCATCACAGAGAAGACATGATGGAGGTGAAAACTGCCGCAGAAAAAGCCATCAGAAAGTGTCAACGTGTGCAGGAAAACACAAGTTACCACTGAGGTTTTACCTTATTCTACTTTTGTTTTTGCTCCTGAGCGGTACTCGGTTAAAACACGCTCTCGGTCACAACGCGGATCACTTCAGGTGAAAATAACGAACTCTGTTTCAATCCATCAGAGCAAAGTGAAACTGCGGGCTGGTTTGTGAACAAACAAACTGCAAACTCATGTGACAAACATGACAGATGTTACTACAAGAGGAACTTACGGTTTTGACGTTTTGGTTAGGCAAGCCAGGTCTATGTGCTCGATTCCTGAGTGTGTGTATGTGTGTTTTTGCAAAAAAGAGAAGGGTGAATACTCAACCATTGCCCCAGTTTATCCCTTAAAAGTGTCAAACATATCAAAAACCTAATGTCAATAAAGTTCTAAGACAAATTCAAAGTCTGGCTGACATTAGGGGTGTGCCTTTTCATATCGTTCATGATAATGCCGGTATCATTTTGAGTGATATGATGAAAAAAATAACTTCCTGTTGTGATAATGACATTATTGTGACACGTTGATGTAATGACTTGATACCGCTGTGCGTCACTCAAACACTTGCAGTCCGCAAACTTGTTATACAATATTATCTGCTCTGATTCATCAGAAAAAGTAAAGTATAAAAAGCTATGTGTAAGATATGTTATACGTGGTTTAATCTGCCCACATGGTTGAGTGTTTCACATCTTTAAAAAGTCTTTATCTTAAAACAGGTGTTGCAGAAGAGGGTCCTCTTGTGTTTGAGCAAATAAGAGTTCCTTCTGTGTTTTCATTAATCACTTCACAAAGTTAAATCTTTCTTATACGATTGTGCTGGATACATATTGGGCGATAACAAAAAATAATTGATCCACTTTGCATCCTTAGTGCCGATAAATGAGTGCATGTGAATATACGTGTGTGTGTGTGTGTGCTTTTATCACTGGAGAGAGGAAAGGATGACGCTGGTGTCATTATAAATAGCTTATGCTTTGCGAACACACACACACACACACACACACACACACACACACACGCTATTTCAAAATCCCTGCATGCCACATAGTTCAGTTAATCCTGTGGTTGTCTCAGCCTGTTTAACCTGTTCAACAGAAAGACTACAGACACACTGAAGCTACACATGGACAGATGCCTCAACGCACAAATCTGATCTTAGACCTGCGGGTTTTAAAGAAATAACAGGTTGGCTTCCTACACAAGGATTAAGTCTAGTCCGAGGCTGGATATCTGCCTTGGATTTGTGTTTAATCTAGGACCAAGTTTAACCCGTCAAGACAATGACCCAACAGTCACAATAACACAAGAATGAGGATGAACAGGGTGAGGTTGCTTTTAGGAGCGATTTGGTAGCCGAGGTGTTACAGCACATGCTATATAACTGCAATATTCCACCTTCAAATCAGGCCTTGGGTCTTTTGCTGCATGCGTTACCCCATTTTTAAACTGTCCACTGTCAAATAAAGGCTAAAAAGCCCCCAAAAAATCTATAAACTAGAAAAGATTTTGCCTTTCCCCAAAAAAAACAAGTTATGTATGATATGACATGTTGAAGATGAGGATGAGATTAAGACGTTTTACAAATCGTGGCATGGGAGTAAAATGTCCAACTTAACATTTTCTATATATTTGTGTTTAAAATCTGTGAAAATATTATACATTATATATACAGACAACATGAATAGGTTTGAGAAGAGCTCATAATCAAGTCTCACAGGTAGTTTGTCAATTGGATAATTGTCAATTTAAAAGACTAGATATTTTTGAAGTGGGTGGAACACAAATCCAGAATCGATTTACTTTATTTTCTTCTTCTCAGCTTTCCAAGCACGAGGGAGAGCCTCGGTGTCTTTCTACCCATAATCCCTTGAGTATTTGGATCACTTCCTGTACTCAACTGGGATTAAGTATTACCCTCCAAATACAGCGTTGGATAGGTCTACAGAAGGAAGCACTAAAGAGTTTGATGTTGGCTTTCAAAACATGCTTGATGTGATCGCGCCCTTAAACAAACAGAATCTGTTCAGACCTGAGCAGCGTTCACACTCGGGGGGGAAAAGGTCTTTGTTCCGGGGTGTTATGATGTGAAAGAGTACATGAGTGATGGAGGCAGAGCAGCTGGCACTTTAAATAAGATTAAGAGTCATTTTGGAGGTGGCCATTTGTGAAGACACGGTCCGTGAGGCTTTCAAACATGTCTCAATTATGACTTTTAATCCATGTGTGAAGCTTTTACACCACATTCCTGGTGGGCACTCCTGTGAAGTACAAACACAACAACACCACGTCAGGTTAGCATCAGCCATCGTCTCTTACCTTGCCGGTCTTGTGGTCGAACCAAACCAGGGCATGATTCCTCGACAGCACCTTGCAGTCAAAGGTGGCGTTGTTCTGGGCAGGCCGACACCGAGCCACCGACCTGCCGATCTTGACCGGCTCATCCAGGTACACATGCCGCTCCTGGAATGGGTGCGAGTTGGGTCGGCAGGCGAACACGGCCAGCGCCGAAGGCATTGATTTTGGCTTAAGAGTGTTACTCCAACCGGACACGAGGGGCAGGTTTTCTTGATCCAGAGTGGCAGTCGTCGTGTTGCAATCCCCCAAAATGAATAAAGTACAATAGGTGTTGCCTGAACTGTCAGTCCCTAATCAGTTCCTACTAGGCACTACCTAACAAACATCGTCCTCTGTGCACAGCCCGGGCTGCACCGCTTTCCACCACTTCGATTCAACAAGACTCTCCTGTGTTTGAAACAAACGAAAATACAAAAACAAACCAACAGGTATAAAAAAGACAAGACATTCCCCTCACTGACTGTATATATATACATATACACACACATATATACACACATATATATACACACACACACACACACACACACACATATATATATATATATTAACAGCAGGCACTATGTACAGACCAGGGTGCCATATGTCAAGACATACATGACTGAGTATAGCACTGACAGCCTCCCACGTCCATCAAACTGCCCCAGCTCTGGAGCAAGGCAGCAAGGCAACCCTTAGTGTTTACCCCCCCCTAATGGCAACACCACTACCTGTGCTACCCTCCCTCCCTAATTGAATAAATATAAATATCTATTGGTCATTTGCAGCCATGATATGAATGACTACTCTGGGGTATTAGCATTAGCATTAGCCACCTAGCTCCTCCACAGAACACCTGTAAAAAGGTGGCTAACCACACCTAGCAGGAGGCTACACAAACATGTGCAGCTGTGTCTCCTCCTCCTCCTCCTCTTCCTCCTTCTTCTTCAAAAACAAACAAGGGGATGAGCGAGGGGATTAGCAGGTTAGCTTCAGTGCTAATTGGCTAGCTCGGCTAATAGACGGGGCAGAGCGGTAGTAGCATGCTAGGCTAGGCTAGGCTAGGCTAACACAACTTCACAACCAGTTCTCTTACCGGGTGGAGGCGGGAGGCCATCCCCTTGTATCCGGGGAGGGGGTAGTATACACGGACACACACACACACACCTCCACGGCCGCTACGGAGCTCTGCTAGCGGGCGTTAGCATGGAGAGCTAGCCGGCTAAGTGCTAACTGTCAGAGGAGAGAAGGAGCTCCGAGGCATCACCGGTGTGTGTGAGGAGGAGGGGGGGGGGGGAGGAGGGTTTTTCCCGGGAAAAAAAGGAGAAAAAAAAAGATGAGTTAAGTTTACGCGCGCTGGTCCTCTTCTCCTCTTCAGCTCTGCGGGAGGAGACCTGTCTGTAGTCCTGTCTGTAGTCCTGTCTGTAGTTGTGTCTCTGGTTCTCCTGCGAGAGTCACAGCCGCCATACTGGAGCGGGAGGGCGGTGCGTTCAGGGACCGCAGGGGTGGTGCGTTCAGGGAGTGTTGGTGGTGGTGCGTTCAGGGACCGTTCACCGTGGTGCGTTCAGGGACTGTTCGCGGTGGTGCGTTCAGGGACCGGTGGTGTGTGCGTTCAGGGGCTGTTCGTGGTGGTGCGTTCAGGGACCGTTCGGGGTGGTGCGTTCAGGGACTGTTCGTTGGTGGTGCGTTCAGGGACCGTTCACCGTGGTGCGTTCAGGGACGTTCACCGTGGTGGTGCGTTCAGGGACCGGTGGTTGTGGTGCGTTCAGGGACCGTTTTTGGTGGTGCGTTCAGGGACCGACCGCGGTGGTGCGTTCAGGGACTGTTTTTAGTGGTGCGTTCAGGGACCGCAGGGGTGGTGCGTTCAGGGACTGTTCACCGTGGTGCGTTCAGGGACTGTTTTTAGTGGTGCGTTCAGGGACTGTTCGGGTGGTGCGTTCAGGGACCGTTTTTGGTGGTGCGTTCAGGGACCGTTTTGGCGGTGCGTTCAGGGACTGTTCGTGGTGGTGCGTTCAGGGACCGTTCGCGGTGGTGCGTTCAGGGATCGTTCGTGGTGGTGCGTTCATGGACTGCGGTGCGTTCATAAATGCATGCAACAAGTACTTTGAATATTATGATATTTGAAATACAAAAGGTAAAAATGTAAGTAATGACTTAATGGAAAATATTTCACACAGTATACACGATAAGATAAGATAAGATAAGATAAGATAAGGTGATCCTTTACTAGTCCCACAGAGGGGACTAATACATCAACGGTTCACGGGGGCGTTCACGGACAGCGGTGCGTTTTGTATTACTTATTTATTATTCTTATAATAATGTGTGATTACATATTTATAATACTTGTTTCTTTACTTATGTCTCTTGTTTGCACTCTGCTGCTGTAATCCTGCAAATGTCCCCTCTGTGGGACTAACAAAGGATCACCTTATCTTATCTTATCTGTATCTTGTATACTGTGTGAAATATTTTCCATTAAGACGTTACTTACATTTTTACCTTTGTATTTAAAATACAGCTTTACCTGGATGTTTGGAAAGTAAACTCATTTAAACTACTTTTTAAAAATTGTTATTAGTTTTAATACTTTGTTTAGTAGAGTACAAATATTTGCCGGCCTACAACAAGTACTTGGAATATTATGGTATTTGAAATACAAAGGTAAAAATGTAAGTAATGTCTTAATGGAAAATATTTCACACAGTATACACGATACAGATAAGATAAGATAAGATAAGGTGATCCTTTGTTAGTCCCACAGAGGGGACATTTGTAAGATTACAGCAGCAGAGTGGATGGTGCAAACAAGAGACATAAGTTAAAAAACAAGTATTATAAATATGTAATCACACATTAAAGAATAATAAATAAGTAATACAATATACAATGTACAACAAGAAATAGAAACACTTAAATTGGACTTTTCCTAGAGCAAATGTAGAGATTTAGAAGTATTAGATAGTATTACAAATGTCATAGCAAAACTTTAATATTACAGGAATATTTTTGTGATTTTTCAAAATGAATTGAATAATTATATAGCCTAACCTGACTCTGCTCTGGTCACTAGATGGCAATAAAACAAGTCTTTTTTTTGGCTGTTTTTTGTTTGATATTCATTCATAATTCCCCCAAAAATTACAAAAATAAAAAAGGTTCCTAGAGGTTTTCCCATTGGAATGTCAATAAAGTTATTATTATTATAACTTAGGTAGATTTGTGGCTCCCTGATTCCTCAAAAAAACTATTTTCTAACTTACCTGTTGTTGTCTTACAGTACTTTTTCATATTCACAATAATAAGAACACCAAATGACAATATATTTTACAGTTCCATCATAATGTTTTATCCAGGTGACTTGATTTATGGCCCGGGGCAGCAGGGTCGGGTGGGGTGACGTGTGAGGAGATCAAATTCTGCTTATGGCTCCAGAAACGTCCCCGCTGTGTTCTGGTGAGCCGACAGCTGAGACCAAATCAATGCTGGATGAGACAGAAGGAGAGTCAAGTATGGGAGGATAAAACGCCACAAGACATCACTTTGATGCTCATTTTGGTTTAATGCACTCATTTTAAACAGGAGATATATAAAAATATAGATATTTTTTCCAGTTGTGTACATCTAAAACAAGCTGTGCTCAACCTTTGTTCAAGCACAGACAAACCAAAGTTCATAAAGTGAGTTTATTTTATAAAAGAAACATTCTGCTTCACAAATATGTTGTGAAATAAGAATATAAATCAACTATTGAGACTTTTAGACAAGAACAAAAGAAAAAAATCATATACAGTAGCCAATCTTTTAAAACTAGACCAGAAGGGATGCAAATATTTAAGCAGTTTTGTTCAGAATTCACTGATTGATGTTTACATTTAAAAACAATTCACCCTAACATTAAAGTTGTTGCATAAAACGGCGTTTTTAAGATTCAGATTGTTGCCATAGCACCACCATTGGGAAAATAGTTCCCACAATCTTGGCAGAGACTGGACCTATATGCAAAGCTAAGTAGTGCTTTACCCATTGCATGTTTATACACAGTGCATTTTGCCTGGCAACCTTACAATGATGATACAAATACTTCTTTAGAGGTGCTAACAGGCAGATTATGTTTAGACTGAGACACTCTGCTGTTTCCACCTGTTTCCAATCTCTCTGGATGCTTCACGCACCTTCAAATTCACCCTGTACACATGATAGTAATATCAAGCCTCTCATCAAAAAATAAAATAATGATAATAAAGATAATAATAATAATAAGAAGAAGAAGAAAAGAAGAAGAAGAAGAAGAAGAAGAAGAAGAAGAAGTAGAAACATGCCTTTCCTGTCTGTCTCTGTATCAAAAGAATCAGAAATGCCACAAAAATGATGAAAAAATACTTTATTTGTATAGCACCTTTAATTCTAGAAATGCTAGATTAATACATGTACTAATAAAGGAAAATAAGCCGATTTCCCTAAATGTCAAACTATTCCCTTCAAACTCTCCTCTGCTCTACCATATTCCCTTTATGTAATTCACATGTGTCGCTGGTGTTTTTTTCTGTAATGCAATCACAATCTATGTGCCAACAAGTTCCTTTAACATCTCAGGTTGTACATCGGAGCGTGTTCCCCTGTATGTGGTCTGGGCAGGTCTGAGAGGCCTGAGGGGTCACTGCAGGCTTCACTTGGGGATCAGTCTGTTCCAAATATACCAGAGCGAAGGACGAGACAAGGACTGAGACCCGAATGCGGACTGTCAAGATCAACCAGAGGTGTGAAATCAGACCATAGCAGCTGCAGAGTGTTCAAATGTCTTGCATTTAAACTGCAACCTGCTGGATCTGGGTCCTGGTCCTGGTTCTGGTTTTGTCAGAGTCATGGTATTGATCCTGGTCTTACAGTCCCTGCAGCCATGCCCAGCCCTCCTGCAGAGCGAGCAGAGGACCAGCTGTCACTGCGCTAAAAGTCTGACTATTATTTGAGATTTAACGGCATCTTACTGTGTTTATCCTCTTTGCCCCGTTTGACATCACAGCGTCCAGAAAACGGAAAGCTGTTTGATAGTAACGAGCTACTCACAAGAAGATAAACTCCATTAAAAAAAACTTAATTAAAACACATTTTTCTAAATGCAATGGTCTGTTTTATGTTGTCCTGCTGTCTAATCCCTCTCCTGTTATTTAATGATCTACTTAAGTTTCCTGTGAAGCTCAGTGTTATATGTTTAGCTAAAAAAATAAATACAAGTTATAATTATGCAATGAGAAGTCGTGTTGTATATTATTATATTGTATATTATATGTAACTGGATGTGACATTGTTTACTCAAATAAACATATTTATTGCTTAAATATAAATGCATTTGTTTCTTTAATTAGTTTAATATGTATTGAAATATGCATGCATTATATTTTGTATGTGTACTGTACACTTTATTATTCATTTAAATCATGAATTAAATATCGTTTTCCTTAAGATCAGTGTATCAAAACCAACAAAACTTCAAAACCATACAGAACATATAGATAATAAACACACCAAGTTAGTACTATATATTATTATTAGTATATTGTAATACAGTTTAAGTCATTTAGCGAAATTTAGTTACATTTATAGGAACTAAATCTGATTGATCTGCATACTCAGACAATCTGTTTAACTATACTATTGTGGCTTTGTGTCACAATCAACAGGGTGTTTGTACCCCTCCCCTCTCTGAGCACCCCCACTCTGTTTCATCCATCTGTTTGTTTAATGATGGAGCTATTAGCGGAATTAGATAAAGCTCATTTACTTTCTTGGTCCTGACTCACACTGAGAGTCGAGCTGTAATTAAAGAAGTTATTCATTAAATTAATGGCAGCAGAATTTAGGTGCCACGATTGAATACCTTAAAAACAACCAAAGGGTCAGAGAGGACAAAACGTTTTCTCTCCCCCTTTAATACATTTCAAAGTTAAATGTCAAAAAAGGTAATACCAACATTTCCCCCCCACACACACACACACACACACACACACACACACACACACTCTCCCACACACAAACCCTGGACTCACATCAGTAACTTATTTAGGGGACATTTGGACTATTGACACTTGTTTAAAGAGGCTGATTGTGGACTGTCGTAATGAGTAATGGGACATTTTAGTTCTTTGTATTGATTGAATGGTTTTCTTTTGCAATGTAAACAAACATAAGTGTGTATTTAATGGTTTTGAGATAAATAAAAAAAGAATGATTTTAAATTAATTTCTTTGTCCTAAGTTTTGGTTGAAAAGTGTTTTGAACGAGGATGAATTTACAATTTATGACGTATTTTTTATTTTATTTTATTTTTATTTAAGTATTTTACATAGGCCTACATCTTGTTTTTTTAAAATTAATTTTACTTTCCTCTATTTATCTGTATTTCTGTCAGATCAGTTAGATTTTAAAATATATTCTTTGTCATGAGTTTTGGTCGAAACGTGTTTTGAAAGAGAATGGATCTGCACGTAATAAGATTATTTATTATTTATTTTATTCTTATTTTAGTATTTAACATAGGCCTACATCTTATTATTATTATTATTATTATGAGTTTTTTTGAAAAGTGTATTGAAAGAGAATAAATCTGCTCTTAATTACATCTAGTTTTGCTTTATACATTTTTTTTATTTTAGTATTTTACATAGGCCTATATTATTATTTCTTTTTTTTACTTTCTTCTATTTATCTGTATATCTGTCAGTTCAGTTAGATTATAAATTAATTACTTTGTCATAAGTTTTGATCGAAACGTGTATTGAAAGAGAATAAATCTTTGCTTTATTATATATACATATATTGTTTTATTTTATTTTTGTATTTTACATAAGCCTACATCTTATTATTTCTTTTTTTTACTTTCTCTATCTATTTGTATTTTTGTCAGATCAGTTAGATTTTAAATTAATAACTTTGTCATGAGTTTTGATCGAAACGCGTTTTGAAAGAGAATGGATTTGCACGTAATAAGATATATTTTTGGTTTTATTTTATTCTTATTTTAGTATTTTACATAAGCCTAAATCCTATAATATATATATTTTTAAACTTTCTCTCTCTATTTGTATTTTTGTCAGATCAGGTAGATTTTAAATTAACTACTTTGTCATGAGTTTTGATCGAAACGTGTTTTGAACGAGAATGGATCTGCACGTAATAAGATATACAGTATTTTTGGTTTTGTTTAACATAGGCCTACATCTTATTATTATATTTTTTTTAACTTTTCTCTATCTATTTATATTTTTGTCAGATCAGTCAGATTTTAAATTAATTTATTTGTCATGAGTTCTTTTGAAAAGTGTATTGAAAGAGAATAAATCTTCGCTTTATTATATATATATATATATATATATATATATATATATATATATATATATTTGTTATTGTTATTCTTATTTTAGTATTTAACATAGGCCTACATCTTATTATTATTATTATTATTATTATGAGTTTTTTGAAAAGTGTATTGAAAGAGAATAAATCTTCACTTTATTATATATATATATATATATATATATATATATATATATATATATATATATATATATATAGTTATTCTTATTTTAGTATTTAACATAGGCCTACATCTTATTATTATTATTATCATTATTATTATTATGAGTTTTTTTGAAAAGTGTATTGAAAGAGAATAAATCTTCGCTTTATTATGTATATATATATATATTCTTATTCTTATTTTAGTATTTAACATAGGCCTACATCTTATTATTATGAGTTTTTTGAAAAGTGTATTGAAAGAGAATAAATCTTCGCTTTATTATATATATATATATATATTTGTTTTATTTTATTTTTATTTTAGTATTTTACATAGGCCTATTGCACGTCTTTACGTCATGACGTCACAGCAGCACGTCGCCGTACGTCACCGCTGCTGCTCCTATGCTAACAGCTAAGCTACCTCCTGTAGCTGCTGCTCGGCTGCTGCTTGTTGTCCCCTTAAGGACTAAAGAAACACAACAAACACCGCTGACGTTCTCCGGGCCGTCTGAGAGAGCGTGTCGGGCCGCTGCTATGGCTCTACAAGGCCCGGAGGAGCTCGGGGAGCAGGTGGAGGAGCCGGAGGACCTGGACGACCGGGACGCCAGCAGCATCTCCCCGGCCGAGGAGATCACTCTGCCCGCCGGGCCCGGAGGAGAGGACGAGCCGGAGGAGCCGCTGCTGCTGCCCTGGGACCGCTTCTCCAGCTGGCTGCACTGCATCTGCGTGGTGGGCTTCGACCTGGAGCTGGGCCAGGCGGTGGAGGTGAGAGAGGGAGAGAGAGAGAGAGAGAGACCCGCAGGAGAGAGTCACATCCCGGGGGAGAAACTGTCCACTGTGCAGCCAACAAAGGGCCAGACTACTTCCTGGAGTGGAGCACACACACATATATACATATACACACATATACACATATACATATACACACACATATACACACATACATAGACATATACATATACACACACATACACACATATACACACATACACACATACACACATATACACATATATACACACATATACACATATATACATATACACATACACACACACATACATATACACACATATACATATACACACATATACATACACATATACACACACATATACACATACATACACATATACATATACACATATACACATACACATACATACACACATATACATATACACATACACACATATACACACATACACACATATATACATACACACACATACACACACACACACACACATACATACACACATACACACACATACATACACACACATACACATATATACACACATACACACACATATATACACACATACACACACACACACACACACATATACACACATACATACACACATACACACATACACATATACACACACACACATACACACATATACACATGTTTGGCCCAACAGTGACATACACATATAAATATAGATAATGCAGAATATATAATAACTATCTTATTTCATGTTCATACAGTTTAGGTGGATGGTGTGTGTTTTATCCCAGGAGTTAGTCTGATCCAGCAGAAAAATATTACATTACATTACAGTCATTTAGCAGATGTTTTTATCCAAAGAGACTTACAATAAGTGTATTCAACATAGGTATTCAAGAGAACTACTAGTCACCAGAAGTCATAAGTGCATCTCCTTTCTTAAACAAGCATCTAAGAGCATAAACCAGAGCAAAAGTACAGAAACAAACTAATACGAATACAATAAAAGCAACAAACTAATACGAGAACAATAAATGCAACAAACTAATACGAGAACAATAAGTGCAACAAACTAATACGAATACAATAAGTGCAACAAACTAATACGAATACAATAAGTGCAACAAACTAATACGAATAAACTTCTAGTACTTTACAGTTTAGGTGAATGGTGTGTGTTTTCTTCCAGGAGTTAGTCTGTTCCAGCAGCATCAGCTCTTCTATCTCAAATTGAAGTACTTTTTATTTAAGGGCATTAATGCATTACTGCATCCCAAACACCCGTTGTTGTCACAGGTGTTTGGGATGCAGGTCATACACAGTTCCTGCACAAGTCTGCACAAGTCTGCACAACTTGTATATGTTTTTATCTAGAAAGTGTCATTTTTGTTTTACTGATTGAAGAAAGTCTTCTTTGAAATGCATTCATCTGTGCAGGCAGATCATTTTGACTTTATCTCAAGTTCCCGGAGGCCTTAACTTTGTTATCCACATTTTTGCTGATTTATTCTCTATCAATCAAATAAAATATTTAATTTACTTATCATTAACAAAACTACAAATCTGACTAGTCATTCAAACTTCTAGTACTTTACAGTTCGTGTACTCTGCTTAGGACACATTTCAGTCATTACCTTGATGCTGTTAATATTATGTTATCTAGATATTTATTTAATGATAAAAAGAACAATGCATTACTCAGAAACAACTTGATTTAAACAATCACATTTGCCTCCCTTTTAATGTATTTATACTGAAAAACATTAGCCAATCCAGGAACCAGTTATGTAGTAACATAAAGAAGTGCACCAGGTGACATTAAAGAGGTAAAAGTTTAAAAAAAAAAAGTTGTGCTGAAAAAGTGCCGTTTTTTTTTTTTGTTTCACAGAAGCGTAACACAGTTATTTTTCTCTTCCAGGTTATTTATCCTCATCATTCCAAACTGTCAGAGAAAGAGGTGAGTCCGACATGATTTTGAATATGTTTATATTTAAGATATTTAACATCCTTTTTGTGAATTAAAGTCATCAAATGCCGTTAAACAATGTACACTGAATCCTAGAAGTGTGGTAGATATATTGTAATATTTTTCATGTTTGTTCATATTCATTATAATCATTGATCTCCTATTGTTTCCTGTCTGTTGTGTGTCACTTGTGTTGAATGTATGAATCACTTAATCAACCTTAAAATGACATGATGAAAAGGACTAAAACAAACTAAATCTTTTCTCTTTCAGAAAACAAGCATCTGCTACCTTTCCTTCCCCGACTCCAACTCAGGTGAGTTCCTGTTTCAGTCTTTTTCAGACGTTTGTCCCTGAACGCAGCACAACAATCAAACCGCTGTGGAGACTTTGACTTGACTTTATGGTGATGTGTCAGATTAAGAGCCGTGTTACGCTACAAAAGAACTGCACGTTCCTAAAACAGCTGTTCAGTACAGCAGCGCTCGAGGGTGGAGCAAAAAAGCCGGCCTTTGAATAATGGTGACAACCCGTCCCTGAAGACATTCATAGTGTTGCGCTTGGTTGTGCCCATTGGAAGTGACAGAATTAGTTGTTTAAGGATTGAAAAACGACAGAGAGAAGTTTAAACTCTGCTCACTTTCTCACCTCCTCAGCTCTGGCCAAACCGTCCTTTAAATGGGTGAAAATGTTGTATTGTTGGTTTCGGAAAATTGCGACATCAAGGTGGTGTCACACTGTCATGCTGGTTATAATAATACTAATAATAAACATAATTTAAATAGCACTTCTCATGCAAAAAAAGCAACATAAAGTGCTTTACAGTTAAGAAAATAGACGGAATAAACATTAAAAATATAATATAAGATGGAAAACAAAACACACTTGATAATAAATGATAAAAGCATGAGATGGAAAATATAACCCACTGAATAATAATAAACATTTTCAATAATCAGAACCTATATTTAAAGCATGCACATATGCATCAATAAACACTGCATCAGTAATAAAATGTCTCCATTCTCTTCTACTCTGGTCTTATAATGGTGGTTTACATTTTTTATTCATTTCTCCTCCAGTTTAGTCTCCACCATTCAGCATCCAGATCTCAGAGACTATAAATTAAAACAACAGCCACGGACTCACCACCGGTCTTAAATTGTCGATGCTGGTGACCTTTAACCCTTGGCGGCACCTCTCAGATAAATCGAGTAGGGCTTTGTTTTTTAGTCATTTGTAATACTACAAATGTGAATTCTGAATGAGATTGTCTTGTTTTCTGGAACAGAACCTGTAAGCTCCTGTTTCAGTCGCCGCCTTTACATTTTTAGTTTAATTATAATTGTTTGGCGCTGCTGATACGGTCGGGGTCCATTTAGAAAATTGTCCTTGTCATTAGTGAAACACTAGACGGAGAGATAAAGTCGTTAAGGGATTGGTTTACACACACACACACACACGCGCCCGCAAACACCTTTGGAATCCTGTGTGTGTTTCTCTGCAGGTGTGTGTTTTTGTTGTGAGTCAGCAGGCGGTAGAGCTGACGAACCTCCTGCTCTCAGGATGACAAAAGGATTAGGACGAAATGCTTACAGGCCTTCTATATATACACACTGTCGGTGTGTGTGTGTCAGAGAGAGAGAGAGAGAGAGAGACAGATAACACTCTCCGTCTCCCATAATTCAGTCTCTTGATCAGCGCTGATATCGTTTGTCTTCAATCCACTTTGGCTCTTGTTACTGAGACAAGGATCAAGAAAAAATGTATTCACAAAGAAGTAGAGACACGTGATTAGTTGTGTTTTGCGCTCCAGCACATCAAATTTGAAAGTGAAACAGGGACTGAGGTTAAAGTGCTGACTGAGCTTTAATCTGAGGGCGTTAACATCCACATCAGACGGAGAGCGGAGGAATGTAGTACATGAGTTAGAGTTAGGAATCGAACCAGAACAGCAACAGAAATAAAATCAAAAACTGAAGGTTCTTGCTGTTTTTGCAGTTATCAAAACTCATTTTGAAAAAGAGTCTTCTTGGATCTACCAACTGAAAACCCTTGCCCCGAACGGCCTCAACGTTGAATTAGACTTAAAACCCTTTATTTACAGCATGTTCAACAACTCGAATTCAATTAAAGAAAATACTCTTTTAACACTTTTCTCAATCTCGATATTCGCCGAAGCATTTAAGCTTTTTTTTTTCACGCAAAAACTTCTCAGGTTCCAGTTTCTCAAGTCATTTAAAGACACTATGGGCTCTGGGAAACCAATGTTGGCATTTCATTTTTTTTAATTATTATTTCAGACCAGAAAATTATATTAAATGAATGACAAGAACAGTGTAAAATTAAAAAAATGTGATCATGAATACTGTAAGATTAATGTTTCACCCAATTTGACCACAAATCAAACATCTTGTGATCCACGAAATGAAGCACACAGTTATTCCAAACTTACGGCTTTTCCTTCTGTGATGATAAAGTAAAGTCTTCTTCTCTTCACTGCGTCCAGTTTAGCTCCCAGTGTCCTCGGTGTTACAGTCACATCTGGCTCAGAGTCCCAGGTTCAGACGTAGAGACTCACAAAGTGAATTAAAACACACACATATAATGAAGAGCCTCTGAAGTCAATTCAGAATGAGAATCAGAGCTGCTGATGGCTTGTTTCACGCCGGGTGGCCTTGAACGCAACCCGACTGCATGATGTCATGGAGTCTTGGCTGAGCTCTAGGAACTGTGTGTGTTTGTGTGTGTGTGTGTGTGTGTCCTGTGTAGTGGAATGCTTTAAAGTCTGAGTGTGTGTGTGTTTGTCTTGTTTTTGGAATATTTCACACTCATTTTTCCTTCTCACACTCTTCCGGTGTGTCTGCTGGAGGTCACGCAGAGGTTAAAGGCCGGTCGGTGACTCATCGGGGCACTTCCTATTTCCTCCTCTTTTTTTTTTTCCTCTGCTTCCTGTTTGTTCAAAAATCAGGAGGAAACCAGGAAGACACTGACGAGCTGACTGGTGCACATTTAAAACCACAGAAAAACACATGTGAATCAAAGAAAAACAGTTTTTCTATATAACTTAAACAGGTTCGACTGAGTCAGTAGCAGAACTTCAGTTTTGCTTACGGGAATGTGGAGTTGCAGTAAAAAGGGTTGTAGCTAATTTATTAAATTCATACATTATATTACATAAAACGTTATTAAAGGTTAGATTAAGATAAACCTGTTTATCTGGCTCCATATTTAACTCACAGATTGAGCAGTAATTGCAGTTATGTCTTTGGTCGACTATGTGACGTCAGTCTTCTGAACATCGAATTAGTCCCGTCTTCTTTAGATTTGCACTTGTCTTTGAAGTTTTATTGTCTGTAGTCAAAACTTTCTTTTTCCTTTTGTTTGTTCGGCCATAGAAACCGTTTATTCTCAATGTTTAACTCAGACATTTAGGGAGAGTTTCAATAGTCCAGACGAGAGAAAAATAGATGTCTTACGGTCTCTAGAATTCTAGTGAATACAATTTAACTGATCGTGGAGAAATATATGCCGGCTCAAATGAATAATAAATTCATAAATATGTTTAAAGAGGCTTGGGGCTTCCTCATTGGTTATCTTCAAACTCACATTTTCTTACACAGATATAAAATGTCACTTTGATATTTTATTTTATTTTACTTTGTTTTATTTTATTTTGTTTTATTTTATATTATTTTATTTTAATTATTTGATTTGTCTGTCAGTTTGTTTGCTCTTGGATTTAATTATTTATTCTATTATTATTTATTTATTCTTTTATTTTATTTTATTTTACTTTGTTTTATTTTATGTTAATTATTTGTTTTGTCTGTCTGTTTGTTTGCTCTTGGATTTAATTATTTATTCTATTATTATTTATTTATTCTTTTATTTTTCTTTGCAAGGCTTTGGTGATGTGTTTACAGTTTGTGTTAAATACTCTCTGTGCATAAACCCTCGTCTGTGGTCCCTTGTGTACAATAATGTTTATGTGACAAACTCTCAAAAGATGTTTAAATACATGCATAAGTACATAAATGATGTAGTGAACCTACTCTAAACCAGGCAGTGTGTTCTCCATGGTAACCACACCACATCACTCTGCTGTTGTTCACAGGTTGCCTTGGCGACACCCAGTTCTGCTTCCGCTTTCGTCAGGGCTCAAACAGGAAGTCATCGCTGGGCTGCTTCCTGGAAACCACCGACCGGGACGCACCGCCCTGTCTGAAGGTATGGACACGCACACGCACGCACACACACACACACACACACACACACACACACACACACACACACACCGTCTGGTTCAGTTCTGATTCTGTTTGTGTGTGTTTCAGAGGGAACAGGGCCATTACTATGGTTACGTGTACTTCCGTCAGGTGCGAGACAAATCCCTGAAGAGAGGATACTTCCAGAAGGTCGGTGTCAGACTGCAGCATTTATTGATCGCTTCGTCAATTAAGTAATTTACCTGAAAATATAAGCCAAACAAATGTCAATATTTGTTTTTTATCACTGTAATCTGATTATTTTGGGGGGTTTTGGACTGTTGTTTGGACCAAAACAAGACATTTGAATACGTCATCTCGGAAATTTTATTTATTAAATGGTTGACATGATAAAAAACAAATCATATTAATTGATTGTATTAAAAACTTCAAATATGTTAATTGATGAACATCCTGTCTCTGTGTAGTCTCTGGTCCTGATCAGTAAGCTGCCCTACGTCACCTTCTTCCACTCGCTGTTGAAGATCATGGCTCCAGAATACTTTGAGAAACAAGAACCCTGTCTGGAGGCTGGTTAGTCTGATACCTCTATTACCTGTCTGTCTGTCTGTCTCATTCTACCTACCTGTCTTTCTGTCACTCTACCTCTCTGTCACTCTACCTACCTACCTGTCTGTCTGCCGCTCTATCTTACTGTCTCTCTGTTACTCAACCTAATTGTCTGTCTGTCGCTCTACCTACCTGTCTGTCGCTCTGCCTACCTGTCTTTCTGACTGTCTTTCACTCTACTGGTCTGTCTGACTTTGGCTCTACCTACCTCTCTCTCTCTCACTCTCTACCTCTACCTGTCTACCTGTCTGTCTCTCTTGCTCTACCTACCTGTCTGTCTTTCACTCTACCTACCCGTCTGTCTCTCTCACTCAACCTACCTCTCTGTCTGTCGTTTTACGAACATGTCTGTCTGTCACTCTACCTACTGTCTGTCTGTTACTCAACCTGTCTGTCTGTCTTTCACTCCACCTATCTGTCTCTCTCTCTCTCTCTCTCTCTCTCTCTCTCTGTCTGCCGGTCTTTCTCTCTCTCTCTCTTTCTCTACCCGTCTCTCTCTCCCTCTACCTGTCTGTCTGTCTGTGTGTGTCTCTCTCTCTCTCCCTAATAAATAAAGTGTAGATAAACTGTATTTACTTACTTTATTTCTGTGCTGCCACAGTTTACATTTGATTCTGATTCCTGTTGTTTGTGTGTTTGATTGACAGCTTGTAATGACATAGACCGCTGGCCGTCGCCACACCCTGGACGAATCCTCACGCTTCCCATTATGGGCGTGGTCATCAAGGTACAAGCACACACACACACACACACACAAACTCCCTGACTGTAGGCGTTTCAGTGTGAAGCAGCCATTATTCATGGGATTAGTTACACCTGTGATTGGCAACTCAACATGTCCACCATGAGAAAAGCTTTAGTTCTGCATGAGTGTGAAGAGTGTTTTTATCAATGGGACAAAGAGAACACTTGGTTCAGAGCACAAAACCACACACATTATAGTACAATGTACTCCGACCACTACATGTGCCGTTTTTCCTCTAGTATTGTGTGTGTGTGTGTGTGTGTGTGTGTGTGTGTGTGTGTGTGTGTGTGTGTGTGTGTGTGTGTGTGTGTGTGTGTGTGTGTGTGTGTGTGTGTGTGTGTGTGTGTGTAGGCCTACCTATTTAAATATTTTATGTGCTGTACTATTTCGTGTTTATATTCATATTAGATTTTGTTCCACTAGCATGATTTTTCTTTATTCATTTATATTTTTTCTATCTATCTGTAAGAGCACATTAGGTGGGGAGCCTGGGATCTAAGAGTTTAATTGACCAACTGTACATTACAATAAATATGACTTTAATTTGAATATTTTAGAGCATAAAACTCAAAATTTGATGCCCAAACTACTTTGACTGAGTCAACGTGTAAAGAATCACCTGGATACAAACCAACTACTTGTACGCTACCTTCCAACATTTGATTAAAGCCATCAGAAGCCGTGTACAGTTAATATTCTGAGTAATAATCTGTGTATAATTGATGATGAGTGTTCAAACTGTGACTGATTTGAATCTTTGTGCTGCTGCAGATCCGCATTCCGACCTGCTACGACAAACCAGGAACCTCACAGCTGGTCCAGTCGGCCCAGGTGATCACACACAAACACTTGAAAAATGTTCATGTTGATAAAATATTGTTTTAATTTCTGCATGAAAGCGTGTGAACATACATTAAAACGTGATTATGTTCTTCTGCGTTTCAGAGTGACAGCCAGGTGTCCATCGTGCTCCCGACCATCCATGAGGTCGACCTCTTCAGGTGAGACCTGCAGGTGTTTTCCTTCTAAACAACACACAAGCTTCTGTCGCCCCCTGCTGTCTGAATGCAGTACTGCAGCACTTCGCTCTACTGTTGTTACCTCTGAAAACTGTACTTACAGTTTTGCTACGATGTCCAGGGTTGAACGACATCTGTGCAATCAAATATCAATACTACCGTTAATCTGTAAGATTGTGTTTTGTAGTATTAAACACGTATTTTAACAGATTTCATCAGGTTTAAATACCTTCTCTGCTGCCATATTTGCAGCTCTTGCCTAACACATCAGGGTGTTCAATGCGCCACCGTTTCCGATTAAATAAATGTTTCGCTGCATTTTTTTCGGATATGTAAGTGCACCTTGTGAACCAAACAACCTTTCTTTTCAAACCTGTCAAAATACATTTTTAAGAAAAACAGAAATTTCCTTGAATGTCTCCTTTTCAATATTCAGTTTGTGTTTTGTTTTTTTAAAACTTCATTATTTACTTTTTCAGTTAGTCTCCGTATTCAGAGTGTGACCATCATGAATAGTCAAAGTGATTATGAAAAAGTCAGTTTCGCCGTTACTGTTACGGCACCATCAACCTGTTAATATTCTGTATTCAGGTCAACAAAAAACGCTGTCTGCTCACATTCAGGTTTATTTATTTATTTTGTCCTTTTCTCAAAAGCAGGAAAAGAATAAAACTAGATGTAACAATGAGTATTTGGACACAAAAAAACATCACCTGTCCTGTTCAAAATGTATGTTCAGAATAATTTGGCAAGTAAAGAGTATGAATGAAACTCTCCACTGAGCGTCTAATGTTCCCCCACGTCTAAACAAGATGTTCAGCAATGCACAGGAGATGCTTTTTAAACTGTCAGTATCTTTTGTGCCATGAAATCTGTGAAAAATATTACAACACTCTAGTAAGATTGCCTTCTTATGAAACTTCTGTTTCAGGTAATTCCAATACTTTGTGAAAATCAAACGGAGCAGATAAGTTATGCTCAAGAAAGTGAAATATAGTCGTACAAACAGCGTCACCATAACTCTCTCTGGTAGGTCAGGAAACTATACTCACTCTTAACCTCAACTTCACTCTCAATCTCTCCTCTCCTCAGGTGTTTCTACCCGGTCTTCTTCCACATCCAGATGCTGTGGGAGTTGGTGTTGCTGGGAGAGGCACTCGTCGTCATGGCGCCGTCGCCAGCAGAGTCGTCGGACACCGTGCTAGCATTGGTCAGGTGAGTGGGAGACGGTCAGGAGCAGGTTACATCAAATTCAATGTGTTCTGAATAAGTGTCTTTTAATATTTTAAACTCAGTTTTAAAGGTCTTGAAAGTCTTGTTTCTTTTGGAGGAGCCGTTGATGAGATGTTTCTTTTTCTTTCGTTAACATAAGTTGTATTTATTTAAGCTCTCTGCTCACAGGATGCTCATGACGTCATTCAGGCTTCAAACATAAATATTTCTCTCTCTCTCTCTCTCTCTCTCTCTCTCTCTCTCTCTCTCTCTCTCTCTCTCTCTCTCTCTCTCTGCAGCTGTATCTCTCCTCTGCGTTTCTGCAGTGACTTCCGGCCGTACTTCACCATCCACGACAGCGAGTTTAAGGAGTACACCACCAGGACGCAGGCTCCGTGAGTAAAGACACAATAAGAACAACCGTGTCTACGTTTACATGCAGAAAATATTTCGTTTTTTGACCTTATTCCAAAAAAGACAATATTCCTACTCAGCTGTTTACGTGGATTATGAAAATGTATATTCCAGTTTACGTGCAGCTCTGCATATTACCTAAGATTAACGTAAAATTACCCCATTCTGTACGTCCTACATCTTTTAAATAACTTTAATTTCCACGCACAAGTTTTGCAAATCCATGTTCTACAACCTTTTCCTCTTAGTTCCTTAAGACACTTTAGTAACTTACAGATTTGATTGTATTCTTGTATATTTCTTTGTTTTTCATATTCTATTTCACATTTTGAATTTGTTATTATGTTTTTATACAATTTTACTGTCTTTATTGTTGTGCACCAGTCACCAGGTCAAATTCTTTGCATGTGCAAACGTATTTGTCAAGAAACCGTTTCTGATTCTGAACAGACTGGTTTGTGTACAACGCACAGAGCTAGTTAGTCGCAAACTGCTGTAAAAAACAAATTGAGACACGTTATTCGAATGCGCTGTATTCATGTCAAACGAATGCTCCTAAAACTAGAATAAATATCAGCATATAAAACATGTCTTTTTGCGTTCAATATTCAAACTGTCAAAAATTACACTTTAACTTCCAGAAAGATAAACTGTAAAGATCTAATCGCTTTTTGTAGTCATATTGACTCTAAAAGACTTAAGTTGGTCTTGCTCGTGTAAACTTCTGGCTCCTTTGTTCCTGTAGCTGCTCACAGAGATTTGTTAGCGTCTCTGAGTCGATGTCTTCTGGTTTTCTCTCCTTCTTCAGGCCGTCGGTCATTCTGGGAGTGACCAATCCCTTCTTTGCTAAAACCCTGCAGCACTGGCCGCACATCATCCGCATCGGAGACATGAAGCAAGCAGGTAGGTCAGACTGCTGCTGCAAGTCAAATGTGATGTTTGTCTTTGATTAATAAAAGACAAATGGACCAAAACCTTGCATTGCGATGCAATCCACTACAACGTCGACCTCGCTGCATTTTTCCGACAGCTTTAGTTACTGTTCAGATTACAATATCTCATATCCTTCCTGTCCGGTGAAAACTAAAAAAACATTTTTTTTCTGTAGAATGTGTTGAGAAAATCCCCCTTCTTCTTTAGTTATATTAAATCTTTCAAAAGCCTTTTTGATCAGCTAGAAAATGCATCATCACAAAGTAGAAAAAAGGGCAGTTTTTCTTTTTCTTTTAGATACGTGGTTCTCACGGGACAGCATTAAAATGTATCATACACATTAATATTAATCCAGAAACATCAGATATAATAGTAAAACAATGACAGGGAACATTTTACTCCTCAATGAGTACGTTTACTTTTTAAACATGTTGGTGATAATACTTACTTTTACTTAAAGTTACTGTGAATAACTTTTAACTGGTTATGAAACAGTCTTAATTTAATACTGATCTCTATATGAACTACATTAGTAAACGAGTACATCATCGTTAACGGGAAGACTATTTCTGTCTATTTCTATAAAGTAGCTCTTAACCAGGACTGAGCAAAGCAGACTGTCAGACCCTGCTGCTGTAACATTTGAGGTTTTCTAAAGGGACTCTGGTGCTCAGAAACACTACCTTTGTTGTCCACAGGGACCGCCAGAATCAACACAAAATGAAAATTCCTTGTGGTAGCTTTATGTAAAGGATCTGAATATACAGTATATATGATATAAGTGCTGTTGAATTACTTTACAGATGTTAGTCAGACATCAGGTGACACATTGTGAAAACGTTATCTGATCTTTTTTCCTTCCATCGGTCTGTTCCTCTCAGGAGAGATGGCCAAGCAGATGAAAGTCAAGAAACTGAAAAACCTCAAAACTCTGGACTCTAAACCTGGTAAATGCTTCACACCCTCTGTGTTTATTTATCAGTATTGTTACTAATGTCCGACCGGCTGAACACTGACCGTTAATTGATCTTTGTGTGTGTGTGTGTGTGTGTGTGTGTGTGTGTGTGTGTGTGTGTGTGTGTGTGTGTGTGTGTGTGTGTGTGTGTGTGTGTGTGTGTGTGTGTGTGTGTGTTGCAGGTGTGTACACTGCATATAAGCCGTATCTCAACAAAGATGAAGACATCATCAAACAGCTTCAAAAGGTAAGAACAGGTCGACGTGCTGCAGTATGTCTGTACCTGTTTTATTGATTGGAGACATGTACTCAGTCCTACGGCCCACATTGCTTTTTTCTGGTAATATCTTTCATTAAACTTTATTGGCTCAACACCATTTATAGTGGTTTCAACAAAGACTGTATATAAGAGGCGGAACTAGTCACCATGAAGTCACCCATTGGTTTGTGGACTGCTGTTATGAAGCTTTGAGTTCTGCATTTTGGCCGTCGCCATCTTGGTATTTTTGCAACCAGAAAGGACAGGAGATGATGAAGCTAAATGCTGAATAAGACATTTTTTAGGCGAATATGAATGTTACAATAACTTTCATGAAGTGGAGACGCACTGTGAAACAGTTGAAATTGTAAGACGAAAACATGGACAGCTCCCAGACCAGGAAAACGCAGTGGTAGCAACCTGTCAATCACGAGGTAGTCCCGCCCTAAAGAATACTCTGCTTTATGGTCTATTTTACTCTAAATGGGACCATATTTTATGAAATGAGAAAATGTTTTGTTCTTCGGATCTGTAGACCAATATGTATTATTTAAACTGCTAACAAACTTCTCCTGAGAAATGTACTTTAACCAGAAGCATCACAACTTTTTTTTTATGATGCTATTTTATTTGTTTGTTTTCCAGGGTGTCCAACAGAAGAGACCCTCAGCGGCCCAGAATGCAATTCTTCGACGCTACTTTCTAGAACTGACGCAGAGCTTCATGATTCCTCTGGTAACAACCGATGATTCTTATTCTATCTTTACGCGTGTCAAGATGGTTTTGTCTTGTGACATTGTGCTACCTAGTTCTTTTCTTGTTTGTCAAAAATATGATAAAAACACATTTCTTTTTTCTTTTCTCCTATGTTTTTTGTTATGCACCAAAATACCAAGTTTGTTTTTTTCATTTTATATATATGCAAGGATAATTTATTATCATTATGCAACACAGGGATGCACGACGAAATTCGATTGTAACCCATTTGTAACAACAAACGCATAAAAAACAAAACAAAAACAGTATTTATTTATGTAGTGCTTTTTTTTGAATATGCATCATAAGGAATGTAAACAGCAGCAACAAAAATCCTTGCCATAGCAAACTATACTATATTATGTATTATATGATTCTATGACATATATATACATATTTTATATATTATATATATTTTATATATGTTTTATATACATATTTTATATATTATATATATTTTATATGTTTTATATACATATATTTTATATATTTGTATTTATTATATGTATATCTTATATTATAAATTTATATATATATATATATATATATATATATAGACACACACATACACATCCATACGTGACAATTAAGCTGATTCTGATTCTGAAGTGGTTTAACTCTGTATGTGTTTGTCTGCTTGTGTGTAACAGGAGCGGTACGTTGCTAGTCTGATGCCTCTCCAGAAGTCCATCAGTCCCTGGAAGAATCCTCCTCTCCTGCGTCAGTTCATCCAGCAGGACTTCATGAAGACGCTGGAGAAGGCCGGACCGCAGCTCACCTCCAGACTGAAAGGAGACTGGATTGGACTCTACAGGTAAACCCACAAAAATCACATTACTACCCTGACTTTTGAAATGGCGGTCGGGCAAACTGCAGGAAGAACTTGTCCTGTTTGTCTTCTAGTTTGAAGCATCAGCAGGGAGTGTTGACTGACAGCAGAGCAACACATTAATGCACATCATCCTCATGTGGACTCATCATGTGTCGGGATTTTTCTTTTTTCTCTGCGTCTGAAGGCATTTCCTCAAGTCTGCCAACTTTGACGGCTGGTTCCGCAACAGGAGGAGAGAGATGACCCAGAAACTGGAGGCTCTGCACCTGGAGGCGCTGTGTGAGGAGGTGAGGAGGGAGGAAAGGAGGGAGTGAGGGAGTAAGGGAGTGTGAAGATCAGATGCAGTCAGAGTCATTCTGTAAACCTGAAATACCTTTTTCCTGAAGCCTATCCGACTAATTCAGTTGACACATTTTCCCAAATCGTGCTCTCACCTCTGGATTCCAACATGTGCTGCAAAGTTCTCCACTCTGCTAAAAAACTATTTGTTTTGAAGCAGCCATGGCGTCGTTGCACAGAGCAGACCGGGCTGGGCGGGCGATGTATATCGTAATTGTCGTATTTGTAATGTAATTGTATTTTTAACAACCAAAACAGACACAAATCTTTAATCCATGTTGTTCGTAACTGGACTCTTAAGGGTTTTAAATTACTGTAGTCTATAGAACAATAAAGTAGGGATTAACAACAATAAATACAATTACTATTTAACTACATAGCTTGCAACAGCTCCACTACAGGGAGTATAAACTGAGCTTTACTTACTTACTTATGATAGAAGCACAAATATTAAATTAAAAGAAATTACCAAATTTATGAAAACTGCAAGTCAACAAAAGAAGCCGAGCTGCAGACGGGGCAAAACCGTCTCGCTGCCTGAACGTGATGCAGCGGCACGAGGTGGAAACCATAAACAATCTAAAAGAATGAAGGGTGTCTTTTTTCATTTAGGCGTGGACAATTTCTCATCCTTTGTCCATCTGTCTGTCTGTCTGTCTGTCTGTCTGTCTGTCTGTCTGTCTGTCTGTCTTCATGTGTCGGTCTGTGTCTCTAGGATCTGCAGCAGAGAGTCCAGAAGCACTCGGAGGTGGAGACAGTTGATCTGGTTCTGAAGCTGAAAGACAAACTGGTACAAACTCATCCGCTGCTACTACAACTACTATTATTATTACTACTACTATTACTACTACAACTACTTCAACTGCTAGTATTAGTACTAGTGCTCACATTGCCATTACCATTACTAAGACCACAACTGCTGCTGCTGCTGCAGTGGCTCAGACTGTGGGGACTGTTTGCCTCCTGGGCACTGCAGAGGGGCCCTTGAGCAAGGCACTGACACCCCAAATTGCACCAGGAGGGGGGTTAAATATTTGTTATGTACTTTGTACTATTGTGTTTGATAATAAAAAAGTAGATTAACATTTTAGTATAGTGTTTAAATGTAGCAGCTTCTAAAACTACTGCTACTAGTAAAACGAAGTACTGGTACCAGTTACGGTACTACGGTAAGTAATAGTACTATGATCACTGCTGTAGCATTTAATCCCTTTAGAGAAATATTACATAGCAAGGTTTTTTATCCAATCTGAATTTCCAGAATGTTTTTTATTCGCGTTAAACAGTACTTCTACTAGTACTAATACACTATACTTCTATCTATACTTCTGCTGCTAAGTTGCCATGACTACGGCTAACATTAGTACTACTGCCCATACTGCTATACCGACTGTCACTACCACGACTACTACTACTTGTACTGCTAAAACAAGGACCACGCATATGATTTGGATCACGACTCGTACTGTTGTAGCTATTGCTAGTAGTAAACCCGAGTACAACCTGAACAAGTACACTACAGCTGCTACATTTACCAGAGATACTACTGGTGCTCGTACTTATACCACTGCAGTTAAAGAACAATTCTAATTTATCCATATTTATGTTGTTATTTGGGATAAAAATGACGGAAATAAATATAAAAATAAGACTAAATTTGCAACAAAACAGAATTATCTTTTAAATCTGCTGTTTCTAAAAGTTGTATCATGAATCCTAACAAAGTGTCTGACTGTGGATTTAAAATAATAACTAATAATTTGTTCCGAATTTCCTCTTTGCTTCAGAGTCAGGCGGAGAGGGAGCAGCTGCCGGTTCGTCCGGGGACTGTGGCCAAACTGAGGAGCCACATCGAGGCCGTCATCCTGGCCTTACCGGAGGACCTGCAGGGCATCCTCCACAAGCCCTCCACTCCCTGACCTTTAACCCCCTCCACCCCTCAGTCTGCAACTCTTACCCCAGTCTGAGCTTGTTTTAAAGTTTGGGGGGTAGAGGGTCTCCTCACAGTCGACTCCCGTTTCTTACTCTGACTGGGCCCCAGTTTGAGGACCTCTTCTGGTCTGACATGGAAAGCACACAGCACATTTTTGTTTCGCCCAAAATATTCATCCGACTTCAGTTTTAAATTTTTTACCCAAAAGGCTACCGTAGCAGCTCAGAGGGATTCAGACCGTCTCGTTGATCATGTGGTGGTCGAACGATCCGGACGGAGCTGCCCGACATCAACTCCTCGGAAGTGGGTTTTTTTCAGGAGGTGAAAACAGCAGAAACATTTTTTGAGGAGGTTTTTCATCACAGTGACCGTATGAAGAAAGGAAAAGGAGCGCTTGATTCGTCACAGCTCCAGTCCTGAGTCTTTTTCTTTCTTTTCTTTTTTTCTTCTTTTTTTTTAAAACTTTGTCGACGGACAGCTGCAGTCCGGTGGAAATGACTGGAGTTTTTTCATCCATTTTTTTAATAAGATTTTATTACGTTTTTAAAAGAAGTGCACTTCATCACTAACTGGACCAGTGTGCCCTTCACACACACACACACACACACACACACACACACACACACACACACACACACACACACGCTTTTATGCAAACAAACTGAGCCGAGCAGAACCAAGCAGTGCTTTATGATTAAATTGAACTACTATATTGCCCAATAAAACACACACACACACACAGAGCAGCACCAGCGACCCTGTAATAACTGTCAATGCAGCAACCGACTCTTGTCTCTCGTGCTCATTAGCCTGTATCCATGTCACATGATCATTGTGTAGCCCATCGTAACAATCTGAGGGAAAATATTCAAAATGTCCTGAAATGTTCAGAAAATCTTGAGTGTGAATTAGTCATTTTCTGAAGACTGATTCCAAAACTTGATTCTGAGCTGAAAACAGATGCTGAGGAAAATTCATCAGACGCATTATTAACCAGCGCGTTTTTTAGATGACTGGTGACTGACTGGTGGCTTTTGTGCGTTAAACAAACACTACAGCCAGCTTTGTTTTAACCGAGCTTTTTGGATTCGGGGTTAAAAAGATGCTGGTATCTTACAGGAGACTCGATGAGTTCGTCTCAATCTGGTTCCTGTAAAGATAATAAGGGCGTCTTTAGCTGCAGCTCAACTGATTGTTCTTACACTAAACTAAATTTACTCCGCTGAAGAACAACAATCAAACTCTGATGATCGTCCTGCTCAGGATCCTCTTTGTTGCCTTCAGGCTGTAAAAAAAAATATATGGCTGAAGTCTGTTTTTAAGTGTTTTGTGAAGCGCAAGAAATACACAGATGCGTCATTCAAACTAAAGAAACTACAAAGTCAAAGACAAAATAAAATAAATCCAACAAATTTGGTTTTAATAAAGGGATAACTAGCACTGCTGTCCATCAAAGCATCAGTTTGCTGCACGTTTTAGCCCATTTACTAGTAATTTTCTTAAGACATTTTTATATTGATTTTTCTTTGGGTTGAGCTACATTTTCAGAATCAAGTCCTTTTAAAAAAATTATATTTAAACGTTGAGAAAACAATAATGTTACTTGGATCATTTATTTAATTTGTTTAAACTTTTCTTTGCCACTCAAATGTCAAAATCTGAAGTTAAAGGGCAAAAACATGTTATAAATATTTTTTTTCCTTGAATTTAAATTAATTAAAACGTAAAGCTTCTGACTTTATTTTAATTCAGGAAAAAAATCCTGGACCCCTAAAAAAACAAAGTAAAAAGATTTTTGAAACCATCTACAATTAAAGCAATAACGGATCATTTTATTTATTTCAGATATTTGTATTTTCGGGGTTTTAAATGGCAATAACTTGATACCGTTTTCTAAAAGTGTAGTTAGTGGTTACACAAAGCGGCACGCACAGTTTGCATTTCAAAATATCACTTGTTTGAAAATGTTAGATGGACTTTTTTTCAGACGTATGGATTGTGTATTTTATTTTCCTTTAAAGCCATCATGTAACACATGTTGTATAAATGCTTTGTGAAGCAGATAATTGTAAAGAAAAATAACAAAAAAGTGTGCTGGTTGGAAAAAACCTGTGACATCTGGTTGTTGGGCAACCATGTTAGTTTTATATTTGTAAAAATAACAACTTATTTTAACAATTTTAAATTTTTTATGGAGGGTTATTCTCATATTCCACTCTAGAGAATTAAGAGTTTTGTACATAATGGTGTAAAGTGAAATGGCGGCCCAGATGTGGTGATGTACAATAATTATTTTGCTATTTCAACAGATGTCTTACTAAACGCAGATATATAAATAAGAACTGCTTCATAAAATGCTTATTTACCTGTCTTAGAAAAAATTACAATATTGTTGGGACATGTTGACATTTTGAATTTGTAGTTTGATATCAGACACTGAAAAAATGTTACGTTTTAGCAATTAATAAAATCTGATTATAATGTAATTAAGAAGCCCTATTCCCAGAAAACATTGATATTAGACAATTGAACAATTATGATTTACAATCAGCTCATGTCAACTCGGGGACTTTTTAAGGTTAATTAAAGAATTGAAAAGATTTGTTTATGGCAAATAACCTGTGGCTGAGATGTTTAGTTATCTAAGAGACGTCTAATTTCTGCCCTGAAAGCAGTGCTGAAAGGAGTGTACAAATACTACTATTTAATATCAAAATATACAAAAAAAAAACAATCTTCAAAATGAGGAACGGCTCAGAAAAGTGGATATTATGATATAGGATCGTAATTATTAATGAATTCGTGTGTGTGTTTAAAGGTGGAGCTAATTTTAATTACTTTATTTACTGCTGGGTAGCTTGAGTTTATCCCCAAGGAACAATAAAGTTTTTGTTAAAACTAAATCCATAATAATACATTATAATTTATTATATTTTGTTAAATACATATGAATCTGTAAACTAAGTAAAGTTCTCAAATACATGTGAAGAAGTAAAAATACCACATTTCCCTCTGAATTGTAGTGTAAGGAAAGTAAAGTACTAGTACCTTAAAATTGTACTTAAGTGCAGTACTTGGGGGAAAATGTAATTAGTTACTTTCAGACGCGGCCAGAAGGATAAAATGTTTGCCAGATGTGAAACCAACAGCTATATTTATACACATTAGCCGGCTAGTTTGTTAGCCAGCTAATGTGGACAGGGGAACAGTCATATAGCTGCGTAGCTAAGTTAGCATGAGGCTAACACTTAATGCTAACAATACGCTCGTGACCTTTTTACTATCAAGATATTTGGACCCAACACTGCAAAAAGATAATAAGACACTACTAATTCAAAATGTCAACGTCCTCTTATACAAAAGCCCTTTATGTTGCATAGCTACACACATTTTTGCACCATTGACATTCACTATTTCTTTGTTTTTATTGAAGCCCTATAACCACTACTCTGAACCACTCTGACGGCCTGAAGGACTACAGGTTTAATGAAAGTGCTGATAAGAAGCGTTACAAGGAAAGTCATGGAATTTGTTTTTCACATGACGGCCCACAGATTGTTTTTTTGTAAGCCAATTAAACGATAATTATGATATTTATCAGAGTTGTACGTAACTTTATTGTATCTTGAAACCCTGACATTGTTTGTTTGCTTTGACTGAGTTTTTTTTTTTTTTACATTAAACAGAAAGCTCCAGTTTAGTGTATTCTCTTGAGAACACTGGGGGGTTATTGTATATAATCGCATGCTTTAGACCTCAACAACTGATTTTTCTGTTGAACACTTTGACATTTCATCACCTTTTAAGTGGATTTGGTGAACTTCTATACAGCAGTTGTTTAATTTACACACAGAAGCTACATTTTTGTTCATTCGTAGAAAATGTTTTGAGTCCACCTGATGAACGTGAGTCCAATATTCTCTCTGTTTTAGCTCCATTTTTGGTCTCCACCAACTGCGTAGGCAAAAAGCTGTCTCTTCAGCTGCTAAATGCTCCAATATGTTCAACAACTAGTTTCTCTGTTTGTCTTCTGAGATAAATCTCTTTTTTTCAGATTTATTTCAGCCAAAAACGATACCACGGCCAGAGATATTCACGCTTTTTTAACAACAAGTTTGTGCCGCTTAATGCCTGATTTATTGCTTAACACACCCGCAATGGTTATCAGTGTCAGCACGCCGAAAGTGACGTTGCTTCGTTAGACACGCCCCTCTGCTGTTTTTATTTCCACATGTTCGCCTATGCATGCCAGTCTGTGCACATCCAACATTTTCGAACATGAGTTTTTGATGCACTGCCCCCTACAGTTTGGGAGAATATTGATTTGGCGAGAGGAGAAACAATAGATTGTATATGAGAAGTGGACATAGTCGTCGTGACGTCACCCATTGGTTTGTGGACTGATGTTTTGAAGCCTTGAGTTCTGCGATTTTGCCGTCGCCGTCTTGGATTTTGGCACTCGCCAAAACCTCTGAACCATGAGTTACCATATTTCGAATGCAGAGGAGTGACGTAGAGAAAAGTTAAATCATTAACAATTTTGTGTCAGCCTTTTATTTATTGTTTTATAATAACATAAAGAAAAATCAAGGAAGCAAATTCATGTTAAACGAGAATATAAGGTCAAACGTGTCAGTTAAAATTTAAATGTTAATCATACAGGGTTTTACTTAGTTACTGAGACGAGTTTGTCGTAATTATGTCATCACGTACTTTAATAGAAATCAGTAATTAGTAGTTGTTTGGATTTCATTTATGATTAATAGTTGCTTGATTGATTATAGTGAATTCTTCATTATCAGATGAAGAACAGAGGACACAGCTTTTTTCGTACACGTGTTGTGTTTTCGTTTAAAGCTGTTCTCTCTTACTCTCCCCCACGTTGGAAAACTCCCACGTCTTCTTCCCTCCCTTTGGTCGATGCCCTTTCCTCCCTCCGCTTCTACCGATTGGCTGTTTCGCCTTAAACTCGTAGGTGTCCTCCAATAGTGTTTTTCCTCTGGGGGAGTAGCTGATGTAGGACCAGGAGAGGGCGGAGCCATGGTACGGCCTAAAAACACAATAATTTTCAAAATGGTGGATCTTTTTTAAGTTTAGAAAAAACATGAATATAGAACTATTATTATTATTATTTAAAATTATTATAAATAATAATAATATATATGACTGGACATTTAATAATAAATAACAGTGGTTTGTAGTGCTAGTCCTATATAGAGAAAGGTCACATACCTCAAAACTAGACACAGAAACACACACACTTACGCGTAGACGCCGCTGGTCATGTAGTTGAAGACTTCTTTGTAGCGGAGAGGATAATCCCAAATCTGGACGTCTGTCAATTGACCGTCAAAACCTGAAAAATCTATCACAGGCTCACCTGACCAGTAATACTGAACACACACACACACACACACACACACACACACACACACACACACACACACACACAGAAGACAGATAATATTAGAGGCAATCATGAAGACTAAAGATGAAAGAGTCTTAAAGTATTTTTTTCACAGATGGAATATGAGTCATCTCAGGGTTCATCTATCCGTTTAGGTATTTATTAATATTCCTCTCAATTTTATTCAGACATATTTGAGTCACGAATTTTTGCTAAAACTAATCTGATACTAAAATAATCTCCTCAGCCACTTTAAATTGGCTCCTTCACAGTGATTTGTGGTTAATTAAACTGATTTAATTGGAGTGAGACCTTCATGTACTAAGTGTCTTAAACTTGCATTCTCTCTAATGTCCATCAGGGGGCGACTCCTCCGGTTGTATAGAAGTCTATGAGAAAATGATTCTCCCTCGATTTGTTCCCTCACTAAACATTGTAAACATGAGTTTATGGTCTCAGTCTCTAGTTTCAAGTCTTCTTCAATACAGCATGATGTTCATTTAGTAAATGATGGTCCATTTAGAGTCAAATAGACCATAAAGCAGGGTATGCTTTATGGCGGGGCTTCCTTGTGATTGACAGGTCGTTACCACAGCCATATACTGTGTCTCTACGTCACTCCTCTACAGTCCAAATGTGGTCACTTCCCTTCACTGGTTGCAAAAAAACAAGATGGCGACGGCCAAAATGCCGAACTCAACGCTTCAAAACTGTAGTTCACAAACCAGTGGGTGACGTCACAATGACTACCTCCACTTCTTATCAACAGTTTTGCTCCAGTATGTGCTGCTTTGTTCTCACCTGAATAGGCAGAATCTTCCTGACGCTGATGTCCGAGCCACTAAACACCTGGGCCACATTCTTCATGGAGTCCACAGTGAGGCAGACTCTGGTCCAGATGTCCGGTCCAATGTTTGACCAGAACTTTAAGTTAGGTCGAAGGTAGGTGCTGTATGAACTGTATCTTCCAAATTTCAGTTCATACGACCCATCACTAACGGCTGTCAGCGTCAGAGGGTCTCTGCTGGATGGACTGAGTGTGAAGAGTGAGGGAAGGTAGTCGGCCATGTAACGCACACACACAGACACACCTGCAGGAGTCACATGGGCGCCGTGGATCAAGTTGTGTTAAACAAATGTTCTTTGGTTGTTTTATTTTATGAATTGGTCAGAAATCACTTAATGCAGCTTCAATCTGCAAAACAGTAATACAATAATTCATTTTTTAAATTTGAAGTCTTATCAGGCAAAGAATACAAGAGAAAACATGACAGCAAACATTTACCTTAAAGTCACATTGTGGATTTCAAAACCTGACACTGATGTTTCTGCTTTATGTGGTTTGTCAATGTACTCACCTCTAGTGGCAGGTGGTGTGGTCCAGGGTTGGTTGGTGGTCCAGGGTTGGTTGCTGGTCCAGGGTTGGTTGGTGGTCCAGGGTTGGTTGCTGGTCCAGGGTTGGTTGCTGGTCCAGGGTTGGTTGCTGGTAAAGGTTGGCCAGGTGGGAGATGTAGGAGTATAATAGGGTGAATAGAAGGATATTCCTCCTCTATAAGAAGACAAAGTGAACATCTTCCCGTCTAAACTCATTCCAGGTGTTCCTAGAGGAAGAAAGAGGAAAAGAAACCACACAAACATGTTGCCAGCATTATATTTAATCTCCTTTTCACTCGTGCATCCTCTTACCATACAATACAGAACATTGTGTTAATTAAAATAGTTTAGAATGGACTAATAAGACATATTTCAGATTTAAATGTCAGGTAGGACTTTGAGATTTCTGCAAGAGCTGCAATACACTTTAGTGTGTTCTAGTTCATTGTTTATCTACTTTCGCAGATACTATACAACAAATCAATTTACTCCATCAGATTATTTTACACAGTGCAGCAAAACATATATCATAAAGTGAAATTAATATATTTTCCAAAGATATTTTATTGCAGATATTTCTGTGTACGTGGCTTCTCACCGCTATCCACAATTATTTTTGAATGCATTCTCCATCGACATCATTTTTTAGTCCACGTACAATTTATTTCCAGGGTGAAAACACTACATATATATTAAATTATTTAAAGGTCCAGTGTGCAGGATCTGCCGACATCTAGCGGTGAGTTTGACAGAAACTACTGCCTTGTGCCAAGCATGTGGGGAGAAAACACAAATGGTTCTTCATAGAGTAAGTGTTTGGTTTGTCCGTTCTGGACTACTGTAGAAACACGGCCCCCCTCCTTGTTAAGTTATTAATATCATATTCCATTTCTGCAAATATATATCTACAAAAATCTCCAAACTGTACCTTTAAATAAAATGTTTAAAACGTGCTGAGAGTGAAATCTAGAACTGGGTCAGTGCTTCCATCGCACCAAGACAAAAAAAAGAGGAAGTTTGGGCTTTTGAGCTTTTAAACCAGCGTTTGTTTCCACTGTTTTCTTTCCAAACACACACACACACACACACACACACACACACACATACACACATACATACACACACACACACACACACACACACACACACACACACACACACACACACACACACACATTTATTAAATATCTCAAATAACTTCCTGGTTAAATGCAAGTTATATAAACAAAAACTTAGACAACAACTAATACAGAGGAACTCACACTGTGCAACATGTCAAACAGTAAAAAATAGAAAAGTGAATATTAATCTAACTGTGTGTGTTTGTATGTTTGTTTTACCCATCTTGTGAGGACATACATCTATTTACACAGTCACATTGTGGGGACTTTCTCTCCTTTTGAGGACAAAATGCACGTCCTTATTACACAATTTATTACATTTTAGAGTGGTTTTGGTTTAAATTCAGGTTAAGGGTTAGGATTAGTTTGGTTAAAGAAGAAAAGAAAACTGTTTATGCATGTGTTCGTACCTGTAGTTGGCCATGTCGTTGTTCTTTGAGTTGTTTTTGCTGTGACGGTCAATGCTGACATCACCGCCAACACCACGGGAACATAAAGCGGCATGCTCTTCATCCTCATCCTCAGACGGCTGACCAGAGTCTCTGCAGTGAAGCGTCTTTGTGTCCTCGTTGTGTGGATGTGTGTGATTTTTATTTGCATGTCGTCCTTCTGAACTGCAGCTCAAAACACTTTCGTTTCCTGCGTCAGAAGTCGGGGGATAAGTTTCGTTTCTGCAGACAGACTCCCCTTTGTCTCAGTCCTGCTCTCCAGATGTATCAAGAAATACATTATGATGGTGAAGTTATCCAGAAATATATAAAGTTATTAAAATGTCCTTTAACAAGCTCCAACAATACAGAGATAAACAATGAAATTGAATGCATCAATCATTATAATCCCATATATAATATGTTATATTATTTTATTATTATAATACAATTACAATTTAAAACAACTGATTTTTCTGTTGAACACTTTGACATTTCATCACCTTTTAAGTGGATTTGGTGAACTTCTATACAGCAGTTGTTTAATTTACACACAGAAGCTACATTTTTGTTCATTCGTAGAAAATGTTTGAGTCCACCTGATGAATGTGAGTCCAATATCCTCTCTCTGTTTTAGCTCCATTTTTGATCTCCACCAACTGCGAAGGCAAAAAGCTGTTTCTTCAGCTGCTAATTGCTCCAATATGTTCAACAACTAGTTTCTCTGTTTGTCTTCTGAGATAAATCTCTTTTTTTCAGATTTATTTCAGCCAAAAGCGATACCACGGCCAGAGATATTCACGCTTTTTTAACAACAAGTTTGTGCCGCTTAATGCCTGATTTATTGCTTAACACACCCGCAATGGTTATCAGTGTCAGCACGACGAAAGTGACGTTGCTTCGTTAGACACGCCCCTCTGCTGTTTTTATTTCCACATGTTCGCCTATGCTCGCCGATCTTCATTTTCGAACATGAGTTTTTGATGCACTCCCCCCTACAGTTTGGGAGAATATTGATTTGGCGAGAGGAGAAACAATAGATTGTATATGAGAAGTGGACATAGTCGTCGTGACGTCACCCATTGGTTTGTGGACCGATGTTTTGAAGCCTTGAGTTCTGCGATTTTGCCGTCGCCGTCTTGGATTTTGGCACTCGCATTCTTGTTTTTTTTAAACCTCTGAACCGTGAGTTACCATATTTCGAATGCAGAGGAGTGACGTAGAGAAAAGTTAAATCATTAACAATTTTGTGTCAGCCTTTTATTTATTGTTTTATAATAACATAAAAAAAAATCAAGGAAGCAAATTCATGTTAAACGAGAATATAAGGTCAAACGTCAGTTCAAATTTAAACGTTAATCATACAGGGTTTTACTCAGTTACTGAGACGAGTTTGTCGTAATTATGTCATCACGTACTTTAATAGAAATCAGTAGTTGTTTGGATTTCATTTATGATTAATAGTTGCTTGATTGATTATAGTGAATTCTTCATTATCAGATGAAGAACAGAGGACACAGCTTTTTTCGTACACGTGTTGTGTTTTCGTTTAAAACTGTTCTCTCTTACTCTCCCCCACGTTGGAAAACTCCCACGTCTTCTTCCCTCCCTTTGGTCGACGCCCTTTCCTCCCTCCGCTTCTGCCGATTGGCTGTTTCGCCTTAAACTCGTAGGTGTCCTCCAATAGTGTTTTTCCTCTGGGGGAGTAGCTGATGTAGGACCAGGAGAGGGCGGAGCCACGGTACGGCCTAAAAACACAATAATTTTTTCAAATGGTAGATCTATTACAAGTTTAGAAAAAACATGAATATAGAACTATTATTATTATTATTTAAAATTATTATAAATAATAATAATATATATGACTGGACATTTAATAATAAATAACATAGTGTTTTTTAGTGCTAGTCCTATATAGAGAAAGGTCACATACCTCAAAACTAGACACAGAAACACACACACTTACGCGTAGACGCCGCTGGTCATGTAGTTGAAGACTTCTTTGTAGCGGAGAGGATAATCCCAAATCTGGACGTCTGTCAATTGACCGTCAAAACCTGAAAAATCTATCACAGGCTCACCTGACCAGTAATACTGAACACACACACACACACACACACACACACACACACACACACACACACACACACACACACACACACACACACACACACACACACACACAGAAGACAGATAATATTAGAGGCAATCATGAAGACTAAAGATGAAAGTTGTTCAAGTGTTTGTAGAGTCAAAAAAGTTATTTTTTCCCAGATGGAATATGAGTCATCTCAGGGTTCATCTATCTGTTTAGGTATTTATTAAAATTCCTCTCAATTTTATTCAGACATATTTGAGTCACGAATTTTTGCTAAAACTAATCTGATACTAAAATAATCTCCTTAGCCACTTTAAATTGGCTCCTTCACAGTGATTTGTGGTTAATTAAACAGATTTAATTGGAGTGAGACCTTCATGTACTCGGGGGGACAAAAAATCTAGATGGCGACGGCCAAAATGCCGACCTCAACGCTTCAAAACTGTAGTTCACAAACCAGTGGTTGACGTCACAATGACTACCTCCACTTCTTATCTACAGTTTTGCTCCAGTATGTGCTACTTTGTTCTCACCTGAATAGGCAGAATCTTCCTGACGCTGATGTCCGAGCCACTAAACATCTGGGCCACATTCTCCATGGAGTCCACAGTGAGGCAGACTCTGGTCCAGATGTCCGGTCCAATGTTTGACCAGAACTTTAAGTTAGGTCGAAGGTAGGTGCTGTCTGAACTGTATCTTCCAATGCGCAGTTCATACGTCCCATCTGAGGCTGTCAGCGTCAGAGGGTCTCTGCTGGATGGACTGAGTGTGAAGAGTGAGGGAAGGTAGTCGGCCATGTAACGCACACACACAGACACACCTGCAGGAGTCACATGGGCGCCGTGGATCAAGTTGTGTTAAACAAATGTTCTTTGGTTGTTGTATTTCATGAATTAAAAAAAGTACCAGAAGAAAAATAAATTGTGCAGACAACAGAAACAGAACTAGGTTTTTCAGATATGTTCAAAATGCAGAGAGTGCTTTTGAGATTAACATTTAAATATAAATGTTTTAATTGTTAAATTGATGCAAAATGTTTCATTCAGTTAGCTTTGATTAGACACAAAACAACCACAAAGAGACAAAATAACCACAAAGACACTAAACGACTATAACAACACACAAACAACCACAGAGACACACAAAACCAAATAAAAATTAAATTAAGTCTATCTGCCCCCTTGTGGTCAGAAATCACTTAATGCAGCTTCAATCTGCAAAACAGTAATAAAATAATTCATTTTTATATATTTTAAGTCTTAGAAGGCAAAAAATACAAGAGAAAACATGACAGCAAACATTTACGTTTGTGAATGTACTCACCTCTAGTTGCATGTGGTGTGGTCCAGGGTCTGGTGGTGGTCCAGGGTCTGGTGGTGGTCCAGGGTCTGGTGGTGGTCCAGGGTCTGGTGGTGGTCGTTGCTTTGGTGGTGGTGGTCGTTGCTTTGGTGGTGGTGGTCGTGGGTCTGGGGGTGGTGGGTTTGGGGGTGGTCCACAGTTGGTATCTGATCCAGCGTTGGTTTCCGATCCATGGTCGGTTGCTGGTAAAGGTTGGCCAGGTGGGAGATGTAGGACTATAATAGGGTGAATAGAAGGATATTCCTCCTCTATAAGAAGACAAAGTGAACATCTTCCCGTCTAAACTCATTCCAGGTGTTCCTAGAGGAAGAAAGAGGAAAAGAAACCACACAAACATGTTGCCAGCATTATATTTAATCTCCTTTTCACTCGTGCACCCTCTTACCATACAATACAGAACATTGTGTTAATTAAAATAGTTTAGAATGGACTAATAAGACATATTTCAGATTTAAATGTTAGGTAGGACTTTGAGATTTCTGCAAGCGCTGCAATACACTTCATGCACAGTGTTCTAGTTCATTGTTTATCTACTTTCGCAGATACTATACAACAAATCAATTTACTCCATCAGATTATCTTACACAGTGCAGCAAAACATATATCATAAAGTGAAATTAATATATTTTCCAAAGATATTTTATTGCAGATATTTCTGTGTACGTGGCTTCTCACCGCTATCCACAATTATTTTTGAATGCATTCTCCATCGACATCATTTTTTAGTCCGCGTACAATTTATTTCCAGGGTGAAAACACTACATATATATTAAATTATTTAAAGGTCCAGTGTGCAGGATCTGCCGACATCTAGCGGTGAGTTTGACAGAAACTACTGCCTTGTGCCAAGCATGTGGGGAGAAAACACAAATGGTTCTTCATAGAGTAAGTGTTTGGTTTGTCCGTTCTGGACTACCATAGAACATACTACCATAGAAGCCCCCCTCCTTGTTAAGTTATTAATATCATATTCCATTTCTGCAAATATATCTCCAAAAATCTCCAAACTGTACCTTTAAATAAAATGTTTAAAACGTGCTGGGAGTGAAATCTAGAACTGGGTCAGTGCTTCCATCGCACCAAGACAAAAAAAAGAGGAACACACACACCCACATACACACACACACACCCACATTTTTAAAATATCTCAAATAACTTCCTGGTTAAATGCAAGTTATATAAACAAAAACTTAGACAACAACTAATACAGAGGAACTCACACTGTGCAACATGTCAGTAAAAAATAGAAAAGTGAATATTAATCTAACTGTGTGTGTTTGTATGTTTGTTTTACCCATCTTTTGAGGACATACATCTATTTACACAGTCACATTGTGGGGACTTTCTCTCCTTTTGAGGACAAAATGCATGTCCTTATTACACAATTTATTACATTTTAGAGTGACGCCTTGGTTTAAGTTCAGGTTAAGGGTTAGGATTATTTTGGTTAAAGAAGCCAAGAAAAGAAAACTGTTTATGCATGTGTTCCTACCTGTAGTTGGCCATGTCGTTGTTCTTCGAGTTGTTGTTGCTGTGATGGTCAATGCTGACATCACCGCCAACACCACGGGAACATAAAGCGGCATGCTCTTCATCCTCATCCTCAGACGGCTGACCAGAGTCTCTGCAGTGAAGCGTCTTTGTGTCCTCGTTGTGTGGATGTGTGTGATTTTTATCTGCGTGTCGTCCTTCTGAACTGCAGCTCAAAACACTTTTGTTTCCTGTTTCAGACGTCGTGAGATGAGTTTTATTTCTGCAGACAGATTCCTCTTTGTCTCAGTCCTGCTCTCCACAAAATAAGATCAAGAAATACATTATGATGGTGAAGTTATCCAGAAGTATATAAAGTTATTAAAATTTCCTTTAACAAGCTCCAACAATACAGAGATAAACAATGCAATTGAATGCATCAATCATTATAATCCCATATATAATATATTATTTGATTATTATAATACAATTACAATTTAAAACATGTATTTATGTATTTATTAATAAACATATTTACTTGTATCATATATTTATTAATACTATATTATTATCATCATCATTATTATTATCATTATTATTATTATTATTATTATTGTTATATTGTAATCCCATAATATAATATATTATTCTATTATAATAATACAATTACAATAAAATAAATGTATTTATGTATTTATTGATACACATATTAACATCTATTATTTATTCTTTAATACTAGATTATTATTATTATTATTATAAAATTGTAATCCAATAATAAAATATATTATATTTATTTATATTATTATAATAATAACAATGTAATACATTGATGTATGTTTTCATGAATAAAAAAGTTTACATTTATTATTAATTTATCAAAAGTATTATTATTATTATTATCATTATTATTATTATTATTATTTGTTATCCAATAATAAAATATATTGGAATATTAGATTATCCAATAATCCAACCATATAAATATATTAAAAAAAAGTAGTACTTTTTCTTTTGGTACTTTTAGTGTATTTTGATATGAAAGTAAATCTGCATTGTAGTATTGCTTCTTTCACTTAAGTAAAAGATCTGAGTACTTCTCCCTCTACTGCGTAGGAGAAGGGTGTGATGATTTTATGATTCATCAATACCGCTGGCTGTTTGGTTTGTTTTGTGCTGCTGGGAAGGACTTTGACCCTTCAGACCTTCCTCATTCTGTGAGCAGACTAAGATCTGGAGCAGATGGCCCCTTCAAAACAAAAGTGCTCCAGTGAAAAAGCTGCAGAATCCTTTATGTTGGTAGTTAATTTAAATCAAAATTAGTCGGGACCAGATAAAACAAACAGTGGTGAAATGTAACCAAGTACATTTACTCAAGTGCTGTACTAGTACTTTTACATTAATTGAGTATTTCAATTGCATGCAACTACTTTATGCCATTACATCCCATTTTAGTTATTTTACAGATAACGCTTTTTCATCCCCTTCCACCTATCTCAACATTTGGTTCAGTATTAGTTTATGGATTATTGTACAATCAGCACTGGTTACGTGTGTGTCTTTGTAGTCATTTGTGTGTCTCTGTGGTTTATTTGTGTCTCTTTGTTGTCATTTGTGTGTCTCTGTGGTTGTTTTGAACTGGCTGATCCAGAAATTGATTTTCCTGAAACACAAATGCACCACAATCCGTGTACAGACATGAGAAGAACATTAGAAAAAAAGTGGGGAACGTAAAAGAAAGCAGCTCTGCAGAGATTTTCTAAACTTATTTAATTATATTATACTGTGTAGTACAGTGATGCACTTGGAGTATTTTCTATGATGCATAATGTAAGAAGTGTAGTATTTGTACACCATTTATTTACCGGCATTCTTAAATATTACTCTGAACAACTTTGCACAACTCTTCACTTCAAGGATAAGTCTGGTGTTATTCTCTTCTGTCTGTTCCTGCTGAAGACCTAAATCCTTAAAAAGAAAACACACATATATAAATGCTTAGTAATTTAAAAATATACTACAGTTTGTGTGTTCATGAATTTGGTGAATTTGAATTTGAATGATTCAGAAAAACTGAAGGATGAAGTGTTTGTCAAAAGACACAAACAAAAAAAGGTATAACTGATTGACCAATACCAATCAGAGAAAGTTTTGCAATAGAGGGTTCAGTGTTACTTCATGGAGGATTGTACATTCAGCACTGACAGTGTTGTCATGATCTAGGTGGAGGAAACCGGCTGATCCAGAGAACAATGGACTACGTGATGAAGTCTCACTCTGCTGAGATTTCCCTGAACCACAAACACACCACAGTCT